>NC_053450.1:19155389-19390389 GCF_015227805.2 Hirundo rustica
CCTTCTCTGACTGTCTGCAGGAGTTTCATTGCTGATTTTGTTCTGTAACCTTTAGAGATATAGTATTAAAATGACCTTTTAACTTTCAGGTGATTTGCTTTCAACTGCTGGACTAGTAGTACTTAACCAACACAACAATTAAACATCAGTCAAATAAAAGCATAAAAAAAGGGTCAAAAAAAATCCCACTATATAGGACACATACTAGTTTTATTTTTTCTTTATAAGATAAAATGTTAATATGAAAAAAATATGTTCATTTTATATATATATTTATTAACAATTTAGGAGACATAAAACCCCCAGACTAAAGGAGGAATTAAGGTGCTTAATAATTTACAGTAAATTCTTTTAAAATTACCTCTGAAACACAGGGAAATATATTTTATACAATTAATATGTTTTCTGAAGTAAGAAAGACTAGAAGTGTATGCAGGTACTTATTCCTGTGAACATGCAACCACAGATAATTAAATAAGCTTTTATGTATACACAGAGAATATCAATATTTGAATGCACATATACACACATATGTGCATATGTATATGCACATGCAGCTTTGTACATGCTCAAACATTTTAATAACTGAATTCATACTTTATTAGGTCACATATGCATTTTTCAGCAGAATAATATGTAATATATGATTAAACCTTTTAAAGTGAGATTTACCCTGGTATTCTTAATCTTTTAAATCAAGTCTTCCTGTAAAACCTCATTAGAAATTCTAGTTTAACTTTTGGATACCTACACCAAACAGGATACACATGTTCACCTCCTCTGTCTGATATTTTGGACTCTGTGACTTTGCCTGTTTACATGAGCTTTGATTTTTGAACCTCAGTCACATGTAAAAACAACTGGAAACACAGGACCTTTGTCTAAGGAAGGTGTTCACAATACAGAAAAGCCATAAAGCAGCAATGACATGAAATTTCAAATTGTTTAAAAATTATTTTTGATCAATCTAAAGCACATTGGCTGTTTCTATATTTTTATTTGACTCATAAACAGTACAGAAAGGCAGCATCACTTTTTTCTTAGTCATTTAACAGCTGGTGTTAAAAATGCTTTGTTTCTTCCTTGTCATCTCAACTGTACTGTTACTGGAGTAGAATCTACAGGCTTTTGCTTTTGTGAGGGAAATCCTGGGTAAAAAATGGTAAGAAACAGGTAGCTTTTAGTCTAACAGTGATAGAAGGAAAAGCTAAATAATACTTTATGTCTGGATCCTTTAATCCCACTATTAGATTTATGTCCACTATTGTTATGAAATGAAACATTCCTAAATTCTGGTGAATTTTACTTCTACATATTACAGTCTCCCTATAAATGGTGCAGGCCACACTTGGTAATACTAGTACTTCCTGGTATTGAAATGCAGCCTGCTTCCCATGATGAGAAAGAAAATCTTATCAAAGTGTTACAGATGTTCTTCAAATGATTTAATAAATACAAGAATATCTTCTAAGTAAATGAGGCAAATATGTCATTTGAATTCTCACAGCTTCGATAATTAAAAGCAAGACCACCAGCTGACTTCTTTTATTTTTTAAAAGCACAACTTGATCTGCACAAGGAATGCAACCTTCTTCAATAATGTTTTCCCTCACAAAGTTAAGAACCTACCTGTTGATCCCGAGGCAAATGCCAGTAGTGGTCCAATATTCATCATAAACTTTAATTAATTCTGCTTCCCTTCAGGCATCTTACTTTCACCACAGTGGGGGAAAAAGAAAAAAAAAACAACAACCCTACCCAACTTGTGGTCATTAGTATCAGTATAAAACCAGGATGATGCTTAAACTGGAAGACCTGGAGTTTCACATACTTTTCTCATAATGTTTGTAAGTGGCATCCAATTAGTACATGGGGACTAGGATGTGTCTCAGTGTGCAGTCAGTGCCAATTTACTTTATAAATTAAAGAATTAAACCTTCCCTCTAGCATCTCCCTTTTGCTCTTGTATAGTTTTATTGTTTTCAGCAAGCTATATGCCTATGAAATGAATGAAAAGTATACTTGATCCAATGGAATTAAAACACACATCAAATTATTCACTCTGAAAGGTAAATAGGAAAGAATCAGAGCTAAAATTACTTCCTAAATTGTCAGAATATATTTACTAAATATTCTATATGGGAAGAAAACAAACCAAACCAAAACCAACCAACCAACAAACCAAAAAACAAACAAAAAACCCCAACACCACACAAACAAACAAACATAAAGAGGACATATTCTAAGGGTTATGTACAATGCAACGTTTTCTGAGAAATGGATCAATTCCCTTCTGTGCTGCTGATACTTTGCATGATCTTGCCCAAATTGTGTTGGGTCAGATTTTCAAGAACCTTTAGTGATGGGCTGAATTTTCATATGCATGAGGTTTCTCACCTTTTGTGGCTGTTGGTAACAGCTGGTCTGCTAGAAACCCTTGAGGTTTCTGTTAGGAACATACTTAACTGTACACAGTTGGAACACCTTTACATTTCTCATCTTTCAGTACTTCAGGTGTAAACTAATGCAGTACACCCCACATTGCTTGGGGTGGCTGTAAAGACAGGTACACGGAGGTACACAGATTAGGTGAGTAACCAAATTCATAGAAGACAAAATACAATGCAAACTAGAAAGGATCCTTGATACACCTTACTCCAGTTTAAAGCCTTAAAACCAAGAATAAACGGTGATATTTATATTACAAAACCTTCCATAAATCAGTGGTTTTTCCAGGAAAATCAACAGAGCATTTGGCTGCAAAATTCTTCTTTCCAATCACAGAGGTGTCAATATAAAGCTCTCACAGACAGGCAGCATTTGGGTTTAGTCTTCAATCTGTGCTACTGTTTCTAGCTCTGAGCACATTTCGTCTGCAATCCTTCCAGCCCTGGTCCTGTCTTACAGGGCTCATCATTTACTAAATGCATTATTTCAGGACATAACCTTTCCAGTGTTAGGCAGAAGAAAAAGACTCAGATGACAGTTACACTTGTACTGTTAGCCTCTGTGTGCTCTGAGACAGTCAATGCAGGCAATCATGGAAGAGAAAAATGTGAATGAAGTAAAACATTTATAATTTTGGTTCTATGGTTACTTTTAAGAGGAGGTGTCCACTTAGACAATAAAAGATCTACTCACCACTGACATTTTGACAAAACAGTTTTGAAATTAAAAGCAAATACACAATATTTAGTAGAATTTTTGAAACTGGACCATTTCCTTAAAATTTCATTGGATTGTGTGCCAAAAACCTAGCTAACAAATTTGTGTCCAATGTGTCTGTAATGCAAAAGGATAGGACAAGTGGGGGGTTGCTCTGGAAAAGCAGGCATTGCTGTCAGAAAAGAGAAGTAATTGATAAAGCTCTGTTTCACTGCAGGCTTTCAATTTTAATCCCAGGTTCCAATATTATAAATATATGAAATTTATTTCTTTTTACAGAATGCAAATTATTTAGGGAGAAATGGAGCTAAAGATTGATTCCTGACTCTGTTCCCAGGCTCGTATTTTCAGACTGAAGTAGAAAGAATTACCTTCATGTTTTCCTCGCTGCCCAGGGTTTCAGTGAAAACAAGCCCCATGCCTTGACTCCTCTCTGACACCTTAATATTATTCCTTTTTCACAGGTACTGAAATAGGTCAAAGCCCTGACAAATCTATTATGGCTCATTCGTAAGTACTGCAGTTTACTTGTACAGTAATTTCTGGCCCAGAGCATCACCGAATGTTCATTTTTTTCCTTTTAAAAAAAACAAGGCACGGGTGCCCTGTTAAATGTTGTAATCGGATTGTCCATCCCCATAAAACAAGGAGGGTCAGTGTCAAGGGATATTCTGAACTTTTACAACTCTATCCTCTCATGTAGCCACTAAGGCTAAAAAATACATGCAGAAATAAAAAGAGAAGAATAACTGATTCAAAGCCCTATATAAAATGAATCCATTCAAATGCCTGAACAAATTATTTCTACTATTTTGTACAAAGTGTAGCTACAACAAAGCTGCTGGTCAGGTCCAGCAGTGCTTTGATCAGAGGTTTCATTAAGTTTCCTGTTGCAGCCATCACTCGCATAAATGAAGAAAGGACAAGAAGTTGCAAAGTCCTCACTTCCTCTGCACTAACACTGGGCCAGCTCTTTAATTCCTTCCTCTATTTGCACTGGAACAACATTCAAAGTTTATGTTAATACATTTTACCCAACGCCTAAGGAAAGATAAATCATAATGGTCGGACAAGTGCTGCACTGTGCTTTATTGCTCAGACTCATATGACTTAATGCATATCCCCAAAAGAAGATAGAGACAAAGACAACAGCATGGGTCAGCTCGCTTTTCAGCCAGGATGGAAGCTAGAAAACCCATGAGCCCCCTACTACCACAACTATTTGCTCTGAACAGGTCTCTTAGTTTCATTACTAATACAAAACACTACGAAACTGCAGATTCCTTTCCTCATACTAGCAAATTTCGTATTAACCCTTCCATTTAGGAAAAAATAAGTCACCGGAAATGCAGTCACCAAAATTCATTAATTTCTGTAAAGTATGAAACACAAATATTCAAACAGGACCAAGAGTTCCAACCCAAAATATTTAAGCTTTATCTCCTATTATGTTCAAAGAAAACACAACTGGCTCAGGGGAAAGCCTTTCATTTTTCTTAAACCGCAGTAGCTTATTGTTGACATAAAGTATTTGGCTGTAATAACTTTTTAACTGTCATCATAAAGGCTATAATATATATATATTAACAACATTCACAACTCCCAGAAGTACTAGCTTTCTAGTGGAGGTTTTAACAATATATGCATTTTTAAAATAACTTTGCTGTGCCTTCACTGCCAAGATTGATCACTTTATTTCATCAAGGAGATCATTAGGGACTTTTATACATGCCATCAGACACAGTGAGACTGAACTGCCACGCTTTGCTTGAAAGCAGGCATCCATGGGCCCCCTCTTGCTGCTGCACACAGATACGCTATAACCTTCAGCCTAGCTATGCCAAACAAATGCCAAGACATTCGCTACCCATTTCAGCTCGAATTTTAACCGAATTAACTTCTGCACTGTAAAGTTCAGACCATGGATGCTGTGGGTGCATGTTTTCCAGACATAAGCAGTAGCTGGGTAATGAGGAAGCCTCTCAGAAAAGGCATGACCTTGCACTAGTCATGTGCAGCTGTGCAATTTCATGTTTCAGGGGCCTGCCTTGGAGACAAGGCATTCTCAAACCAGCAGAGCTCGACTGGCTGGGTGTCCACTGCCACCTAAGAAGGACTGTGGGCTTCCTATTAGGGATTTGGTCTTGATCTAATGTCACTTTTGGAAATGTTTTAAAAGAGGACAAATCAGCTGTCACGTAAATCTGGTAAGTTCGTGAACATATGAAAAAAAGGTTCTTCAAAGCTAGACTGGTGGGGTGCATGATGTAAGTCAGGGTTGTGAAAGCCTGTCTTGATTTAATGATGCCTTTCATGCTGCTTATGTGATAAAGTTCATTCAATGTGCACTTTGCATAAAAGCCAAAAAGTTAGGAACTGAAACACATGAAGAGAACACTCATATCATAATCCTACCCCTGTATGTATAAGTATTATGATGGCATGTTTCACTACAAGAATATACACTGCTTCTGAAAGCTGGAATTATCCTACAGATTTTTCATATGCTCTAGCAAAGTGCATTTTTAAAAAGCACTCATTAAATGAGCCACTAGTTCACACCTCTCATTCATTACAAGCATTATGATGGTGAGCTTTGTGCTTTTAATTTACTTCAATTTTAGTAAGATCTGGGGATATTGAGAAGCTTGGCAGAACCCTGAACACATTAAACAACAGGATACTGAAAGGGTGCCTTTGTACTTAAAACACAGTAATGGGTATTAAATAGTATTTTAAAACATGTTTTGAGATTTGTATGTTACTGTATTCTCTGAAGTAATACATGCCCACAAGGGTGCCACACCACTTGTACTTGTGACTTTGGCTTATGATTACAGCTTTTACTCAGCTGAAAAATATTAAAATTTTCTTAGCATTGTTCTTTAATGGAAATATTAAAATGAAATATGGCAGAGGTTTTTGTTTTTTTTGAAAACTCCAGTGTCTTCCTAAAATGACTAACCTAAATCACAGGGAGATGCTTGCAAGCCACACTCTTGCTCAAAATGGACTGCTGATCCAAGCACTTGTCTAATACTTACTGTCTGCAATGATGGGAGGAACAATTGAGCTCTCCTCTACTTCCAGATCTTCTCCCAACAACAGCCGTAAACATTCATTTGCCAATCCAAAAATCACAGCAAGTTTATGCTACACTGGACCTTAAATACCTGACTAATTCTAGAAATTACCAAAATAAATACAGGCTAAGTCTTTGCTCATTGAATAAGGATAAAGTAACTTCAAAATCCACAGCCACTGGTTGCCATGCAACCTGCTATAGTATTATGGCAGAAATAAGCTGTGCTTGAATTTTCAGTGCCCTCTCGCTCAGCCTTCTTGATGTTGTGATACTCTAATGCTTCTCAGCTAACTTCCATTAAGTAGTTTTTTGTGGGGTAGTATTCCAAGGTTAAAATGATTAAATAACTTTTATGGTTGATCAAATATAAGCCCTTATTATACACAGTAGGCAAAACCATACATTTTAATTACTTTGTTATCAAAGATCTTGGTATTTACATTTCATTTTTCAGTTATAATTCTGAATTTAGTTTGACCTTCATAAAAAAGAGAAGACCCGAGATTCTTGCTGTCTTAAACAATTTTTCCAATAAACAATAAAAGCCATTAAGACATGGTAACAACAGAAAAAATGCAATGAGATCTACACAGCCTATTAGAAATATTTTCTACTGAGATATTTTGTTTTATTAATTTTAATTTTTCAGTTTAATTTTTAATTACTATAATTATTTGTAGTACTACTACTAAATGTATTGATAATACATTTGCTGTCTAGGGGTGATATATCAATATTTGATAATATTGACATTACATTAATTTGAAGTTCATTTAGAGCTATCAATAGCATTCTTCCTTTATAAAAAGGACATTCCAGTATAAATACCGAAATAAAAATACTAGTTTCAGGTACTCTACAGAACTTTGCTACTAATTGGCAACAAAGTCATTTTCTGAAATTAAATTGCACTAATATTTACAGAGACATATGCTTAAAAATTCATGATTAGGCAAACTTTGTATTTTGCATTTTTGGTTTCTGAAATTATTTGAAGAAGACAGATTTCACAGACAAAGATCAACCTAATAAGGTCTTGCCTTATATATCCATTTATTACAGAAATCTAATGCAATTCAAAATCTATTAACCTCTACAACTTCAGTAAAAACAGATTTATTAGATGAGGACAGAAATATCATGTGCATAATTCACACTGTAAATACATCAAAATAAAAATACTACCTTTCATTTACTAAAAAAAGCAAAAAATAAAAGAAAAATAAGTCTTCCTATATTTATGTGGAAGAATGTTTAGATCAACCTTTGTAAGAAAATGTTTTATTTTGCCAAATTTAGAGTTAGCATTTTTCATATGTCTGCTCAGATTACACAGGAATGTTGAAGAAAAAAATAAAGATAAGTTCAAAAAGCCTGTATTTTAATTCTTAAAACATTTTTTTTTTTTTCCCCTACTTTGTCTTTCCAGAGCTTTATACAGCTTTTCCCCCGGTGTATGGTGATCTTCAAATATATACAATCAAAAATATACTTATGCTTGTGGTAATAATTTTTAAAATAATTTTAAAATTATTTGCTTTTTACAGTGTACTAGTTCATAACAAATAAGGAAAAAAATACTAAATAGAAAGCATGATATTAACAACAAGCAGTAGATTCAAATAACCTTGCAGTCAAAGCTTTGTAACCTAATTCCAATAATGGCTCAGAGATACATGGCATAATAACATTTTCTCCTTTTCAGATTGTAATAATGTTCACATGCAAACGCATGGCCAGACTCATCGTTACAAAATGATTGTTTAACACATTCCTTCTCAGGCTTTGTAGTCTCACGCCTGCATAATGTGCCCCTTTTAGCATCTTACCGTGCAACACTTAAAAGTTAGCTCCAAACAGCATCACTATTTTCTCATTTATTTTGTTACTTTAGGGGAAAAACTCCAAACATTCCCCCTCCTGCCCAGCCCCCCAGTTTAAGGAATGACTCTACAGTCACTGCCTTCTTTTTCCAGTTAAAGAGAGGGGAATGAGCTTATCTGTTTGGAAACGCAATCTCTTGTAACTCCTTCTGTAAAGGGTACGAGGAGCAGACAGCACGTAAGTGACACATCGCCTTGTGTTCCAGAAACAGATGGGGGCACTATCCAATATGCTCAACAACATCAACGCACCGGAGCATCCCAGCTCGCGGCGGCAGCGGCGGGAATGCGGCACGGCCACAGCGCCCAGCACTATTTGAGCTATTAATAATTAGCAATGCTAAACTGCAATGACTCCATCCTTGCTGTCAGGTGTTCAGATAATGCCATCAAGTGTGGAGCCTGGCGCCCACAGTCGTTTTGTAAACTCTATCTATCAGTTTAGGAATGCATTTCAGTTTCCTAGCGTGCATACAGTCGACCTGCTGGTGAAATTACATTGTATAAAGTGAAATACTGTACTATGCAGGAGAAGATAGAAAGCAGAAAAGAACTTAAAGGAAAACTTTAAAGGATCTGTCATCAAAACTTTAAATAGGCCTTTCTCCAGCTGTAGCTAAATTATTGTACTTCTTGATACTGTTTGCTCCTCACAGCAATTGAAAGCATATGTAATTTAACAGCAGGCCTCAATCCTTTAATAAGCTGTCTTTAAAATACCTTACATGGATTACCTATCTGCAAATCTGCTTCCCATGCAGAATGTGACAGCATTATGGAAATTGTGAGTTCAGTAAAGATGGCATATACCAAAGAGAACCACATCTGCACACTGTAAGATTATACCAAACATTGGAAGTAATCTTTAGTCATTTATAATACTGCAGAATGAATAATTAAGATTAAGGGCTCTATTCTGCCCTTACTTATGTCCTACGTATCTCATAATTTCCCCCCCCCCCGTAAATTAAACAGAAAAGTAGCACTGCAAGGCTTTCTTGTTCAAATTATGCAAAGTTGGTATTCATCTTTCTGCAATTTGGTGCACATCTAAGGAAGTTTGGCAAAAAGGGAATGATCACATATGGAACAGAATCCATACTAAAAAGGGATATCCCGTTTGCCAAAAGGAGCAACTTGCAAGTAGCACATATATCCTTATCACTTAAAAAAAAAAAAAAAAAAAAAAATTAAAGAAACAAAAACCAAAAAATACTTTCCCAGAGCAGAAACACAGTTCAAAGAGATTCTGTGCTCTGAGTCACTCTGCTGAATATGCAGCCTGCCTATACAAAAAGAAACACAAATGTCTGAAAGCAGCTCACAGCAGAGAGGGAATTGGTAAGTGTTGGCAAGGAAAGGGCAGCACTAATGTTCCCTGACACTTGGATTTTTCATTAGGACCTATTTCTGCACTTAATAATATGTAAATTCTTCTGCCATTTACTGGTAGGGTAAGCAGCAACAGGAGAGTTTTCTCCAAACCCATGCTGGTGAGCAGGAAGAGGAGGAGAAAGAGGCACTAATAGTAACCAAGGTCCTTTGCAGGAAGACCTATACATCAACAGCCAGCTATGTTTTCCTTGCCCACCCTCGGCTCCAGGAGTCTGCAGACTCTGAGTATATATTTTATTCTACAATATACAAATCCTTTACAATCCCCTTTCACCTGGGTACCATGATATGGGGTCTGCAAGTCCCACAGCAAACTAGACTAGAACCTAGCCCTACAATTTACCTTACGGCCTCACAAATGCCTTCATTATTTGCAGCAGACGAATGAAATGAAATGACTATCTTACCAATAGCCATTCATTATATTCCATCACAGAAATTATGAACCGGTTAGTGCCGGGATAATGGAGTCCACAAAGAGCCTTGGCCTTTTTCTTTGCTCTGGCAATTTATGACAGCCAAACAAAGACAATTTTTTTTTTTTTTTTTTAAATGATTTTTACTAATGCCTAAGATTCACACACATGGGTTATGTCTGCTGCTTTGGAAACAGTGGCATTTCTAGGACTTGGCATTTGAGACAGCAGATGGGTGGAAATAAATTTGCCTCTGGGGTTAGGGAGTTACACCAGTCTTCTTTGCCCACTGCAGAACTATTTGTTCATTCCCTCTTAGTGTAGAGCAATAAAGATGCTGCCACTTAGACCATCTGAATCCGAGCTTTAGCACTCACTTTATTCTCAGCATTGGTGCTGTGTATTAATGCTGGTCATACTAACACCAAAATACATTGCAAGCATGTGCAGCACATGCAAGCCCTGGAGAGCCTCCAGTGTTAAGTGATATCTCAGCTGCTGTGGCAGCTTTCTCACATAAGGAGGACACTTTCCTCCCCCCATGTGAGAGCCCAGAGAACGCACGTCTTTAAATGCAGAATTAGCTAAGCAACTAACACATCATGCGGCAAAATAAACAATATTCCCAAGCTTGTTAAAAGCTAAATATGGCACTTCAGAGAACAATACACAGTCAAATGAATTTCAAGACTATGTTACCACTAAGACATTCTTAATCCTCTGGTCAGATGTAATTTTAAAATTGCACAGACAGTGAGGAGGTGATTATTAAGGGAGTGAGAGTATATCCCAGCTCTAAAACAAACACAGATCAACTGACATATGCACAGACATCTCAGATGGCGACCCAGCACGAAAAATCACTGGGAAAAAAATTACTGGGAAAAAAATCCCTTTGCATTTCTGTGTATGTTTGGAACCATTAGTTCCTCACTGCTACAGCAGCATTCATTTCCCAAACTTCTGAAATCCTCTTTATTAGTGAGATTCTCATACACTCTTAAGAGAAAGTAGTGATAACCCATCACTTTTAAGACTACAGCTTTTGAAAAAACAGACTGTCAGAATACTGCAGGATGTACAGTAAAAGGCAAACAAAAGGAAAAGAGACTGGCTAGATTATTTAGTATTTCCAGGATGCATGATTCTATGATTAATTTGTTCTCCCTCATCCTCTTTTCAAATTGGAAGGAAAGCCTTTACCATTTCTGAGTTCAGCATTACTTCCTGCTCAATTTAGGGGTTTTATTGCCACAGAAAGCAGACTGATAATGATTATTATTATGAACATTTGTAAGGCAAAAACTACTGCAATATGAGGCTTATATTAAAAAGGAAAACTATTCTCAAGTAGCAAGAGCAAATGTCCAGTAATCTGTACGTAATCTCACTTTTACAAAATTAAGAAAGAGGTTTTCTTTCCCAATAGGCATACAAAGTGCTGGAGAACCCAGACAAAAAAAAAAAAAAAAAAAAAAAAAAAAACCACACACACACACACACAAAAAAAAAAAAAAAAAAAAAAAAAAAAAAAAAAAAAAAAAAAAAAAAAAAAAAAAAAAACCAAAACCTCCAGCAGAGTAAAAGCACATCTTACGCAGTTTCTGAATGGAGTCATGAAGAAGAGCTGAACATTCACTCAAGCTATCTAAATATACACAGCTCATTTGGAAACAGTAGTTCCTGCTTAAATTGACATGATTTTCTGTTGCTTCTGCATCTGAAATCTTACTATCTGACCCCTAAAGAAACGAAAAGTTTTACAGATCTCTTGGATTCTCTTGCCCTAACTGCCAAAGTCTTTCTGGAAAAATGAGGTTAGTGGGTCACTACTTTTAATAGATTGTTTCTTGAGCAAGACCTAGGTAATTTGTAGTTTGACAGATTTCTGGCAAATGCCCTTCATTTCAAAAGATATTCACAATCTCCAACACTAATAGTTGTACTTGCATCTCTCCATGCTATGTTTTAACTAAAAAGAGAGAAAAAGGCAATTCACAGTTCAGTACAATCTTCTTTTCTGGTAACGGAAACTAAAGAAAAGCTTCTCAAGGAGGAAGGCAAAGGCAGAAACAGGTAGATTGGACTGCACCAAGATAGCTCTTTTCATGCTTTTTTAAATTCTGGCTCCTAGTTTCTCATTATCTTTACAGAAGTACCATGTATTTAAACAGCCAAGGTGAAGAGCTGCTGCTGACTCTTGGTGTAGCCCAAAGCAATTATTTTATCTTGGCTCCCAGATCACTTGCACTGGGCACACTTTGGAGGAACGCCAGCTCAGTGCTCAAGAACCTGAGTGAAGGCTCTTTTCACCTGCCCTGCACACACCAGGTTGCTTTGTGTATAAAGCCAGCATTCTTCTGACATTAGTATCTTTTTAACTTGGCAATTTCTGTGAAAACAATCCATTGACCAAAGGGATAACAAGGTTAACTTGGGAACCTTTGTCTCTTACCCTAAACTTAGCAGTCTTTTGAGATGCATATTATGGTAAAGAAAAGAAATTAATAATAAATAAAGAACACTGATCCTGGTCTGCAATATCTTATTTTGGAGTGGAACAAAAAATCCCAGAATAGACCAGTGAGAGAGAGAGACAGCCTTTACATCATTTCAAAGGCTGTTCTTGTTTTACATAGACTTTTTTTACCATTTCTTTTCCTTTTCAAATGCATTTAGGAAAAAAAAAAAATCTGTTTTTTTAACAGAGCAACAGTTTGTCTTTGAAGAAACAATAACACATCTACTGGATCTAGAAGATCTACTATTAGAGTTGATAGGCTGTTTCAAGGTATTCCTTGAATACCTTGAAAGAAGGAACAAGAGACTAAAAGAAGGAATTCACATTAAATCAGCTTTAAACTCTGCTTTATCTATCCATATACTTCTCTTACTCTTGCCATTATATCAAGAACATTTCCATTTTGATTTCCCGCTACTTGTTCTGAAAGAACTTTAATGCCTCACATTTGGTGCAAGTGGGTCACTTTTCTAACATGTTCTATCTGCCAGAGCATTGGAGTGAAAGGTATCCTGTCATCTCTGATATTGCAACTGATGTAAGCCCTGAGAGGTGCATACAGTAGGGTTTGATCAGATAAGCATTTGACATTGTCTGCCAAATGCTATCTCTTCTTCTCCCTCAAATTCTGGAAGCATATACTAGCAGAAGGGATCATCTGTTCTGTCTCCTTGTCTCAAAACAGAATCAACAATACTCTAGTTCATCTAGAAGCTAATTCACCTAGTCTTTCTCTCCTTAAAGACATCTAATGATGTAGACTATATAACCTGTTCCAGAGCTTCACTTTCCTTGTCTTAAACTGATTTCAAGTACAGACCTTGAGGTTTTTTGAAAGTCAGAATGCTCATATGATGCAGTAAAGCTGGATCCATTAATTCCTCTAGCTAAAGGAACTATTTGTTCAACATTACACTCCAAAAATACAACTGCCTGCATTAGAATTCCTATTTCTTAATTCTTTTTTTAAGTGCTGCTTTGTGAAAACATTTGTGACTATGATGATTTTGAGTAATTTATTATCACTTGCACCACTTTCCCTTTTACTCCTAATATTCTCAGTTGTTTCATCTCCTTTTCTAAAAGAACACCAGAACTACCTTTGAAAGAAAATGCTGAAGGATACAGAGGTTTTTGCAATCTTTTAATTTTTCCATTCCTTTTTCATACTCCATGCCTTAATTTTCCTGTCCAGAATTTCTAGGTTTGTTGTTTACTCGAAGTTCCAAGGGTGAAAAAAAAAAATCTTCTCCTCCCAACAGAAAAAAGTAATTTTCTGCAGCAGCACAGTGGAAGGAAGCTGGAAATATAAAAGAGGCAAAAAAACCTAACAAAACCCAAGAGTAAAAGAAAGCTTAAATCTATTAACAATAGACTCCGGTAACATCTTCATTTTATCTGTATGGCTAATGAACATTTAAAACCACAGATCAACTAATTACATATAGCAACCACTTATTTAGTAATAAGCCTATGTGCTGCCATACGAATAACTGTGCAAATGCAAATAACACTATTCCCACCCTGAGGTTTTTAACAATCTGAAGTGACACACATAAGTTAATATAGATAGAATACCCTTTATATGGACAGAATTTTAAACTATATGTTTAAGGGCTTTGTTTTGTTTGCAGTTGAAGAAAGGATCAGTGCTGCAAAATGAGAAGTGCTTTAGAAAGAAGTACTTTGCCTCAGAGAAGAAATCAAGGCAATCTTACTGTTTTCTAGCACAGTCCTGGTCTATCCCATGTCCAAGTTGGGTTTGCATGTTCCAATATTCTCCCGTGTCCTCTCCCCTCTATAGCTGCTTTCGGAATGAATTTTCCCTTTCTAAAAAGACTCCAGCTATTTTTCATTTCTCCCCTAGTGAACTCCATGCCTCCTTTTTTCTTCTCACTTAGATAAGATTATATTGGGTTATAGAAATCTTAAGACTAATTAAAACAAGAAATGACCACTCTGCTTTATACCAAGGCTCAGCTTGCCTTATTTCTCCAATGTCAAGCTCCCCAGTTCAAAACAGTTCTTAATCTCCCTTCATATCTTACTTAAGACTACACCTATCCTTCTCATTTTACCTTTCAAAAGCATAGCCTTTCCTATCCATCCATACAGCAAAGATCCCCCTGTTAATTGCAGAAACCTTACAATTCTGGTATCTAGTCAGAATCCTGTTATCAAGATACTTCCTGTCCGTTGCCTTGGTCCTATGATGTCTTTGCCTCTCTCTGCTGCCTTCCCTCCTATCTTTTGGATGAAACATAGTATTTGTCCTCACCTGGACAGAATATCTCCCTCTCCTTTTATTCAGTACCTTAAGGTCTCCTCTATCTTACCCTGCTACACGAGCCAAGTCTCCAACTCACACTTCCTATATTTTCAAAGCATTATCTATGCTCTCTGCAGTGCCCTTCAGACTTCTGATACACCTTCCAACAGCACCCATTGAGCTTTTCTTCTTTCAATTCCAAATCTCCTTTCCTGTTCTCATACATCTATAAACTTGTTTGTTGCTGTGTGCTGAGACCAATGTATTGATTAAATACATTCTGATTGCTTTAGCATGTTGTCTGTCTATATTTTGCTCCTCCGCTTGTTTGTTTGTTTTTTTCCACTTTTGTTCTCATTGAAACACATCTGTTAAAGCAGCAGGAGAAAGTTAGGGAAAAAAATACAAGATTTTGAAAACATTTAAATTTAAAATATTTTTCCTGAAAATAATATAAACAATATCTATATTTAATCTGGGGATGAGGTAAAAAAACATTGAGCATTTAGCCCTGCTTTAAGGTGAAATCACTGTACAAGTACAGAACTGTGACACAGACTTCCATTACAGACTTATATTCCATTAAGATAGTAAAAAAAAAAAAATCTAAACAATGATTACACGTTTTTGTGACCCAGCCTACAAGACACTAAATCCAAGTTAGCTAGACTAATTAACAGAAGACATAATAAATTTACTCTAGTATTAGAAGTAGTATTACCACTATCATAAAGACGCCCACCTCCCAAGAAAGTATGTGCCCATTTATACCCCCCACATGTAATGAAACATGGATTTTCAATTATGGTGAGAGCTATCCCTTGAGTTGTAAAAGAATCAGTCCAAAACACTAGATCCAGACACAGGGAAAATTTTATCTGAATTTGAACTTTGCATTTAGTGTTCATCTGTGATGAATGGGAAAAAAGGAAAATAAATTCATTTTTGTCCTTAATTCACACACTATATAGTTTGAATAGCTGTAGTATGAATTCTCCCTTTAAAGAAAATATACTATAAAATACACACTGCTACCAACCTCTGCTGCAATTTTGTGGTAACAAAAGTATATTTTATGTTTTGAGTTAGATTGGATTCCAGCTTTCCAAAAGTGGAAGAAAAAAGCAGCAATCTACTTTTCTACTCAGTTTTCAAGGTCTGATAAAAAAAGTTCCAACAGGACTGTGACTAGGCTAAAATAAACATAGATAGCAAGAAATTGTTAGAAAAAAAATTAAACTTATCTTTTGTAAGTTTGTCAGGAAAATATCACCGTGATAAAAAGTCTCCCATTTGGGCAGAGGATCTTGGAGACAGGCACTGGAAGACTGTCTTTAGTGATTCAGCTGGAGATAGCTGACAATGGACTGTGCCCGAGGCCCAGCCAGGCAATGAGGGAGCTGCACGGGGAGTGGCTGCACGGAGCCACTCTTCAGAGGCATTTTTGGTAAGATTCGGCCCAAATATAAGAATTTGATCTTCTGCAATCCAAATCTTTGTCTTGTGGAAGTTGGGAATGGCCACCTCTCCGTGCACTTCAGATGCTCTGGCTGGAGTGGCACCAGGGCATGGAGGTACCCTGCTCCTGCCCAGCCACCCAGGCACCTCAGCACCCACCTCACAGAAAGCCCAACAGTTCTCCAAGCTGGGACTGAGAACCGAATTGCTGTCATAAAGACTACATAAAACTCAAAATAATCTCTTTTTAGGTGTAGGCTATCATTTTGATATGTGTAAGAGATTCTAATGATAGAGGCAGTCTCTGCAGATTTATCAGGGCTTCCCATTAACCTTTTCAGCACCTTTCTCCTCAGCAAGGCTTCTTTAGGAAGCAGCTAAGAAAGGAAATACTGCCAGCACAACTATATGAAAGTCACCCTATCAGAGATCCATGTGGGATACTGATGATCAACACTACAGCTTAAAAGACTTTCTCTGCAGAGAAATACAGCTGTGGTCCTTCAGGAGAAAAACATTGCATAATTTCCACTTCTCTGCATGGATTTTTCTCAGCTGATACACTGTCTGGATCTTTCTCATGCAATACTTTCTGCTGTTTTTGAAACTTCCTACAGACGTATTTTTATAAAGTTCACAAACCATAATCCAGAGAGAATACTGAACTGGACCCACCATTAGCATTCTCCTATTAAAGAACAGGATCAAATGCCTTGTTTAGTGGTTTTCCATATTGGAGCAACAAAGAGAACTGAACCTAGATAAATTATAAAAATATAAAATAAAACTACAACTATAACTAACTTGTTCTCATAAATTTAGCTGTACATTGGGCAGATGAATTTTGACCTCACTAATTTTAAATATTTGCATTTTTCTGGTGTTTAAACAAAGTGTTTTGTTTAAGTTTTGCTAAGGAAAAGGTTCTCTGACATAATCCACTGCAAATTCAGAAGGATAACTTTAGTGCCCAGTCTATGGGGCACTTACATTCCATGCCATTCTGTTTTTCCCATGCTGTTCTTGCAGCCACAATTCCAGCCCAATTTTCAGACTAAAGTGATAATGATGCTTGTTTTCATATTTTCTGGTTTTCGTATATTTATAGATATTTTTTTAACATGATAAGAATTGCCAATTTCTTAAATTTACAATGTATGCATTTATCTTGTCATTAAAAACGCTATAAAAATCCAGCTGGTAGTGCACCAACTAACTTGGTGCACTATACTTACGACAACTTAAGACTATAACGATTCAAGATGCTGTGAAAATGGACAATAGCACTTTATTTTACACAAAATTTTACTGGCCACAAAATTGTAACTTGAAAAATGCATATTATATTTTTAATCTGACACTAATTCTGTAGAGACCCAAATTTTCTTAAATGCTCAATTACTATTTGTACATCTGAGTCCATATGCAGACTTCCACTATTTTGGTGCATTCATACACTGAATTTATTTCCACGTTGGAAACGTATACCTGATTCTCCTCTACAAGGAGATTCAGGTGACTGGGAGTTTGGCTTGCACCCCTTTCTACTCTGCCAGGCCATAAGCCAATATTACAGGCTGCATTTTTTTACTTTTCTGAGTCATCCAGATAAAAGGAAAAAACCAGTAAAATTCCCTGCACCATGCACCACTCAGATAACAAACAGACAAATAAATATTCGGCAAAACAACATCAATCTTTATGTATACATTAAAATGAAAATAGAGACTTTCATATCCCATGAGTTTGATTCCTTTTTCATCTTTTTTACTTTCCACTTTCCTGTCCTTACCTTGGTTTTTGCCCTCTAAAAGCAAGCTACCCCTCCTCTCTACTCCTGCAGTCATGGATGCTGTTCTTATTTCTGGTGAGAGGCTCTTACTACCTCTCTGCCTCCCCAGTAACAGCAACCCTGATGTCCTAAATATTCTTACTTACAGCTTTCCAACAGGGAAATGTTCACCATCTCCATCTAACCCCAGTGTGGCCCCTTCCCTGGCCGGTATCAGTATTCCCAACATTTAGCACTTGGTGGGGACTGCCTCTGTTCCTCTATAACCTTAATTGTCAAATGGCTTTGTGGGACTCCAGGTGAGTAAAAAAGCAGCAGAATTCAGGAATTAGGAGAAGGACACACAGGGCTGAGCTTGGATCGGTGGCTCTGGCACCCTGGCAGCTGGACACCGTCGTGCCCGGTGCACTGGCCTCCCACTGGGCTCCACGGCCAGGGAGCCTGCTGGAGGAGAAGATTGCCACGGGGAATAAAAGAAAAACCTGAGGGATAAAAATGGATAGCTTCCAATTAAAATTACCATACTGTAATTTTGTTAGTTATCAGTGACAGACTAAAGTACATGGCAGCTTAACTGACAAGAAAATGTCCTTTTGGGCATAATACAGTGTACAGATCTTTGACTTTTTAGCATGCAGTGTCCAGATGGTACTTTTCTGCTTCATGTTTTGATCAGGAGGCAGAAAGGCCGTTTCAGAAACGGTGACAGTGAAAGCCAGGATAGATCAGAGGCACACGAGGCTGCCTGAATGTATGAGGATGTATCGTATCATTGCAGGTAATCCTCACACGAGGGTACGTACACTACGAAGGATATTTTCTAAAGCTATTTGCTGGAGACACTATCAAGTGCACTTAGAGCAGTGGTTTGTGTGGCTGATTAGAAACCTACCCTGCTGTTGCTGAATGCCCGTTAAGACAAGGAACATTTTATTTACAAGATGTAAAGAAAAACGATTGCCGAATAATAAAATGTTCCACTACATTCCAGCATGCTATATTAACTTAGGAATGCTATTGTATATTAAAAAGTTATGCCCTCTTCATTTTTTCCCGCAGTCTTTACTTTAGAGATGTGCACAATGCGCTTCCCCCCACCCTACAGGAAAGATAATCTTTCTTCTTCAGCACAGCACAAATCCCGCGGCTAACTCCCCTTGTGAACCTGAGTGGTATTGACATGGGGGTGTAGAGTCAGGCAAAAAACCAGGCATCTTCTGATGAAACACATAAACTACACACATTCAAGAACAAAACAAAAATCTTCTAAAAGCCTGTGTGTAAGATAAGACTGCCTTGGGGGCAGCTCGAACTTGCGGTCTTGGCCATTTACTCAGGATTTTACAGAGCCATCTATTACAGTATTCAACAAAAAGAAGTACTTCAAAAAGCTTCTTTTTTTTTTTTTTTTTCAGTTGGAAGTACAATAATTTCTAAGTCAAAATTTGGAAGTGTTCCCAGTTTTTGGCAGTAAAATGATAATACTGGGCATATCATTTTAAAGTGGAATCTCATGGAAGTTAATTCAGACGACAAGGTCACTTTTAGACATTTTTTTCCCTTATGTTTTGGACTGAAAATAATTCCCAAATCCTATTATTTGAAGCAGGGGTACTTACCATAGCAATCCCTGCCTCCCCTGATACACATGCTACCTCTGAGATAGAGTGCCTTAAAAAAACCCGCTCGAATATATACCATGAGCCTCAGAATTTTTTACGCAAAGTAAAGTTGTATACTAAGCAATCATATAGTATACCTTTGTACTGCTTGGCTTTAAAATGAACTTTTCAAAAATGTGAGTTTTCTTCCTTCGTAAAAAACCAAACAATTTAGGTGAAAAGGAGGAAAAGGATGCTGGGCTCTTTTAACAGTTAAAATAGAGCATTTACTTCAGTGAAGTAAAACTGATAACTAAAATCAATCTTGCCCCAATATTTACTTGCTCTGTTTTGCACCTCAAGCTTAGGGCGTAATGCCCTGTACCTGCAAGTGTTACTAAGTTATTATAATTAAAACACCAAACCAACCTACCAAATCCAGAAATGTGTTTGCAGAGAATGGGAGGCTTATGGAAAATCCTGATTAAATTACTGCCATCAAAATAAAGAGGCAAGTAGGGCTCAGAGAGATCAAATTATCTCTAGATAAGATTAAATCAAGTCACACAGAACTGGAGGATCCATGAGAAGTATTACAGGTATAACATCGTACATGTCACAGAAGTATCTCTGAAGAGAATTTTTAATTTTTTATTACGTTTTGAATAATTTGGTTTGAAAGTGCATATCTCCAGTATTTGAAAAAAGCCTCTAAGTCCATTTATATAAAGTTTTCCTTAACACCCCCTCCTCTATTTCTCCCACATTTCCTCTCACACATAAATACCATTCACATTCTATAAGCTGAATACTGATATACTATCAAAATGCAGCCTACATTTATCTAGAACAAAGTATAAACATTTCCAGTGTGTGTACTTAAGATTCATTTGCTTGCCAAATGGTTTTGTCTCCTTCCTTGGTTATTGTCAGAAGGAAGCATTTTGATTCAAATGACTGAACTCCTCAAGCTCAGGTACTGCTGATAGTAAGATTTATGACAAGCTAAAAAAAGGCAAAAAGTGATCAGAGACCCTTTTTTAAATGCCATCACACTGCTGATTGAAGGTATGACTTAGAGGCCAGATGTAAGGCTGAACACATGTGGGCATGTAAGAGACTGCCTGGACAGCTATGCTCCCATGCACATGCCAAATTCCTGCTGACTTAAAAGCAAATTGGAGAGCACAATTTGGAGAGAATATTAAAGATTTAAGTATCACCTGTTCATTAAATAAACACACTTTTTTTTTTCAGTGGAGGGCTACTCCTTTTCTTCTCTAGCATATGTTCTACTGAGTAACAAAGCAAAGCAAAACAAAATAAGTGAGCAAGCAAACGCCAACCAACCCTTTATTCTTCACGCTGCTCCTAGCACTGTGCCTCTCACTGAACTAGCTCGTACTCTCAGCCTCTGCTCTGTTTACCATTGGCTGCTTTGTTTCTGTGGAAGCACTTTGATACACACCACATAGAACAAAAAGAGGAAAAGTGAATTCCACACTGCAAGAATCCACCGTGGAGCATATCTAATGGCCATCTGCACACATGCTTAAAGAAAGCAGAAAAGCACACAACTGAAAGACACTTTCCTCGATCTTTCCCCCTCTCTGCCATGTGCCATTTACACATATGAATCCAATGCATCTGAGAGATGATTATCTGGCAGTGTCCTACTAATCTGCTCATCAGTTACAGGACAGACAGGCACATTTTAAGTGTATCAGTTCCTCTGTGATTCTGAGTTAAACTGAAGCCACGAGAGATAGAAGACAAATACATTAAGCCAATGCAATCCTAAAAGACGATAAAAGCTTTAAGCGATCCAGGAGAGCCAGAGTCCAAACGAGAGAACTTTAAAACAGTCTATGTTAAAATAATGAAATATTTCCATTAAGTATTTTCAATTTTTTTTTTTTTTTTTTTTTGTATTGATACACAACATGAACACATTCAGTATGTTTAACACAACAGCACAGATGGAAAGAACAACAACTGAAACGAATTAATTTTGATTTCTGCTTTACAAATAAGAGAAAGACTTGGTCTTCTCTGAAAGATTTATGAGGCTTCCCACCATAAAGGAGCCTGGATTACAGCTATGCTTACTTTATAAAATGAAATTCTGCCATTACAGGCAAGAGTTCATGGCTGTAATTATTTCAATGCACTTCCCAGTCAATGTGTCTTACACAGCTGAGCCAAACCCTCTCTTACATATGCAGGTCATTTCATAAGAAGTCTAAGAGCTTCAACAACTTTGTGTGACCTTGCATTGAATAACACTGGAAAATTGATTTGGCTCTAGTAATAAAAGACCGTCTGCATTATCTGCATTCTAATTATAATTAATATAACCAGGATAACTGCTGTATTATTTACGATTAGAGCTATAGTGAGCACAGTGTAATAATAATCTGCTACATAATTTTTTATTGATCTGATGGCTTTATTGCAGAAAAAACAAAATGCTACACTGCTGTACTACTAAAATTGCCTTTCTAGACATGTCTGTTGAGAGGAAGAATGTTCATTTAATATTTCTTTTATCTCATCAAATTCCCATAGATTTTAATATCAGAGAGAGTATGATCCTTGCTTGCATGCTTGCCTTTTTTTTTTTTTCTTCCTTCTTCTTCTTTTGCAAAAGGAAGGAAAACTAGACTGATTAACGTGCCCATATTTTCTGTTGTTCATTTCCTGGGAATCATTCATTCCTTCCAATTCTTTAGCAATTGCAGCACATTTTGCTAACAGAATTGGGCTGTACACCAGCAACACAGAGGTCTCCATTTCAGCATAAAACGTATCATTCTACACACACACACGCACACCCACAAAAAAAAAAAACACAAAAAAAACCCAAACAAACAAACAAACAAAAAAAAAAAAAAACAAAAAAAAACCACCACAACCCCACAACTTTTTGATAATGAATTTATTTAATATTTTCAAAAAATACTAAGCCATCACATAGAAGGCTAATTCACTGTTCAGTGATATCACATTTGAACTCCTTTTCCTAAATTTTAGTGAAATGGAAATGAAGGTCTTAATTTGGCAAAAGCATATGTAAAGTGAAGTTTTGTTTTGGCAAAACCTAAATATGTGGTGGAAAAGCTCAAGGCACCATTTCTAGGAATGCAGAAAAATATCTGAAAATGAACCCATTTTGCAATTTCAATGTAAAACTTGGAAACTGGATGGGAAAAAAAATAGAATATTTTCCAGAAAGCAATTCCAATTGCCCTAAACTCCTTAATGCCAAAATAAAATTTCCTGTAAAGTTTGTTCCACTCATAATACATCACTATGCTTATTTTCTGATCTTCACTCAATTCCAAGTAAAATAATGAATGTCCATAGATGAGCTTATTACTAGACTTCAGAGTTAATATTTACAAGTATAAATCTTGAGAGTTTATTCTTAGAACTTGTTTCCAGCTGCATCAAGACAATATCAGAAATTAATTACAATGTAAGATAGAACAAATACTTAGATATTTATAGGAAATTCATAGATAGTCATGATTACATTATTAATAATAGGTGTGCTGATGTTATCATCTATGAAAGAAAGACGAATCTCACTTTCTTATTCTTTACCTGCATGTTTTCATCTCTTCAGTCTATGCTTCTGGGTAATGTTTTCATTTGTTTGCAACAGCTTCCACACTTCTTTATAAAACTGACTGCATTTAAGCTCTGCAGATTCCTACCTAATTATGTTATCTTAATATATTATTTTATTGTAACTTTTAGAAAGAAAAAACAATCAAACAAAATTATTGCAGCTGCACAGGTATTTAGCTCTAATTTTTACTGCTCTCAAGAGTTATCAAGTTAAACGCAGTGATTTGCCATTGAAACACTGGCTTGAAATAACTTGAAATAGCTCCCACTATTAAATTGCACAATCATCCCACTAGCACAAGGTTTAAACAAAACTTATTTTCCTCCCTAGAATCATCTGTGACTTCTCTGTTTAGTCATCCCTGAATTTTTTTGCTTTTCTAATTGCTCCATCTCCAGCAAGTTGCAAACCCTCAAGTCTCCTTCCCCCAGTGTGATGTGCAGAAACAATATTTTCCTTTCCACCAGGATGGTTCTGACAGCTTCCTTTTAGAATAAGCATATCAAGTGCAAACCCAGATGTTTTCAGGTGTAGTTGTGTCTGTCATCTCTGGGTATAAACCATTAACATGTGAAAGAAAGAAAAATTTCTCAACTCATTATTACCTAAAAAAACCAACGTTGGGATCGAGAGCTATGTAAATTGTTGGTCTGTATGTCTGTGTGAAGGCTGGAGATACGTAGTTCACCAAAATACTGTACCTGAGTGCAACTGAATGAAAGATATAGGTGGTATATAAAGCGCTGCAGTTTTCTGCATCAGGATGTCCTGTGATGCTCTGCCTTACTTCCTTTTCCTTAGAAGACAAACAAGCATTTATACTTGCATGAGAGGGACACAGATGTCCAGTATGGAGAATCTTGGAAAACACTTTGTTCCCTGATCTTATGCCAGTGTCAGCTGTAAAACTATGGCATGTACAAATGGGATACTGAGAAGGCTTGAAGTCAGAATCACATCTAGAGACCTGACACAGTCTGCCCTATGAGCTAAATCCTGGTTCCACTGATGCCAAATAAGATTTCCCTTCATCAGGCTTTGGCTAGATCTGCTCAGAGATGTTCATTCAGGTTGAGCACTGATTTCAATGAATTTGGATGGATGCAAGAATGGATGGATCTTGACATTTGGAATCACTCCAGACAACCTGCTCCAGTATCTACTTTTATTATATGCTAATCTACCTATACCAATACTTTGCGGGATTGTAGGTATACTTCATTCACTGAGAGCATTTGTGTTTTTCTTTGCTTGAAACAGCTTTGTAAAGAAGGCAAGAAGAGTATCTTATGTCTATTTTTCTTATATCCTAAACTGTCTTACATCTGCAGAATGGAGAAATGCCAAAATTCCTTCTTTCAGCTCACTGCTGCAGGATTTGCTTTGAAATCTTCCTAAAGGCTTTTTTTGTTATTATGTAATACCAAAAAAAGAGTTGGTGAACTATTCATTTTTATTACGTGTGGTTGTGGCCTATTATAAATACAAAAATAGATGCTGGACTTTTCACGACACCTCACTTCTTTCTATGTGCAGTGGATCCATTTATAAGAAGTAGCAGTTGTGTAAACTCATCCTGGCTTTGAAAGTCCAGATGTGTTCTTTCTGTATCACTCCTCACTGAGCATGGTGTTTCTGAGGACCAAATTTGGTCTTTTTTTGATAGCATCTCTCTCAAAGGTATTCAACACCCTCAGTAGGTTTCTACTGATATAGAACCACTTAGAATTTATTAAATTGTTCTGAGTAGAAAACATATGTGTAAAATCCAACTGACTTTCTTTTCTGACATACCATCAGAAAAGAGGGAGTAAACCTTCTTCCCCAGCAAAGCTTCCGGATTTAATTCTGCATGCAGAGAATAAGCAGATTATTGAGATTATTCACCAGATAGGTATTGTTAAAGCTGTTCTTCAGAGCAGAGCTATATATTAAATCTGTGAGAGCCTCACAAACCATGTATTATCCTTAAATATGTCAAATGAAGAAAAAATACATTATTTGGGCTACAGTAGGCCCACTTAATAAAAGTTTCTCAACAGAATTTTCTTGTATTTCTGCCCATTTCTTAAGCATTACCTTGGAGGTTATATGAGAGGGGTTTTTTTTACATACATAAAGAAAAAAAATTGGGTTATGCTAAAAATATTTCGGAAATTTTGAAATCTTGGTAGGAATTCAGCAGATCATAAGGTTAGCAACAGTAAAAATTCCTACCCCTATTTGTAACAAAGCTGCGAAGAGATTCAGTCGACAATTTAAGTGAAACAGGTTAAACTCCTCACAGTTTAATTCACAGTAAACAGTGATGAGTTTGTTCGACTGTGGAGAAAGTACTAGAATAGAAAGATGAAGAGATAATGGTGAAAAAATCATGTTAAGAATATTCAGAAAGCACGTATATTGATGCTACATTTTCAAACTATTTATCTCAGAAAACCTAAGGGGTTTAGTTTAGGTTTTTTAGCCATAAGCATTTTGTTCTGAAAATGGGGCTACAAAATTTGCTAAGTTTTTAGGAAATATAAGTCTCATTCATCCCTAAATGAAAAACCATGTGGTTTTTCACCACATCCAAAAGGATGCCATTTTCAGGATATAACAGGGATATAGTCTATGTCTTACAACAGAGATAAATAGCAAATCCTTCAAAATATGCATTGTTCTTAACAAAGTTTGGGGGTGCAGCCCCATCCTTCCGAGACCTCTCACCTCAGTTTTCACCTGAAATTTTTGTATTATTGGATGTCATTTCTCAGAATATTCTCTTCCATTAAAGAAGAGGCAGCTCTGTGTTTTTCTACACTAAATACAGAGGCTGCAAAAATAAAAATTGCTGTGAGGTGTCCCTGTAAATGTAGCCTGCAGGAAAGTGTTTCTGGACAAACAGCAGAAGCAGCAAGGCAAAAACACCTGTCTCCTTCACCCCTTCCCTTAGTGCATGGCTCAACTTCAAAGCCTACTTTTGGACTATTTAAAATGCTAGTCTGAATTACTAGGGAATTACTTTTTTACACCAAACTACACAAGGAAATTAAATTAAAGAAAAACCCCTATGCTAATGCACTGTAAAGGCTGCAGTTACAAATCACAGATCTGTTCATGGATATTTCATGAGCAGAAAAAAGGCTAAATTTATCAGATAAATTATTCATTGTGAATTATTTGCTCAGCTCTACACTTTGCATGTGCACTGTATTTATAAATTTAACAGGGATTCTGGTGGTACCTCAGAAAGCAGCACAGTGCAAATTCTGCGTATTCTCAGGCAATTTCCAATTTCTCTCACCGTATATGTTCTGTGGGTGAAACTCAGCCCTCCCACACAATAGCTCGTTACCGAGGCTTTCTGCACCGTTATGAAACCCACCCCCAGCTCTCCTCCCTAAAGCAGGCTGGACTACAGCCACAGCTGCCTTTCCTCCCCTGGGGTGGGTGTGGGAGCCAAAGGCCAAAGAAGGGGCTGCTGGTGAGTCTGTAAAAAGGTGTGAGGCTAAACTTGGTTCTGGAGCTTGCTTGGGGAACAGGAAGGCAGCCGTGAGGAGTGTGCAAGGCTGGCCTGGCTGGCTGCCCTTCTGCCCCACAGCCTTCCCAAAAGGCATACAAACACCTCACCTGGCAGCAAAGCACTCCACAACTACTGCTTGTTTGAGCTCATGACAACCTTGGTATTCAGTACATTTTACAAAAAAATCACTGTGTTAAGTCCTCTTGATTCAGATGGAGCAAAACAAGAGATGGTAAGATGGCAGAAGAAACCTGAAAACACTGCACAGCACAGCATCTTCCTCAGAAAATGACTCTGGAGAGAGGAGGAAAACCTCTCTGAACAAAACCACAAATATAAGCATTAAAGGACAAAACAAGCAAACAAGCAAACAGTTTCAGTTACAAACCAGATCCAGTCTCTTAAAAATCTTAAGAGAAAACAAGTGGAAAGGTATTGGTCTGTAGGTGAAAATTAAAATAAGCTCTAACACATAATTGTGCATGATTGGCAAGAGCAGAATTTTTCATGAAGGGCAGACAGTGCTTTTAGAGAGAGATAAAAACTTTTTTCTTTAGCAGGGATGCAGAGCCAGAGCAGGGAGATGATTTGGCACTATATTGACTGCATGCTTTTATCCTTTCGGCTGCTTAAGTTCTAGGAGAAGTAACTTGAACAGGACTACAGTTTAATACACTGAGGCTTACACAGAAGGTATTATTTTCTCTTTGACAGGGTCCAGTGCTATTTTTACTCTGTTTGATAGAGAGCTGCTGTTAGGCCTCAGGGAGGGAATAGTGATTCTTTAAGTAGGGCTTTGCCTAACATCAGCTTCCTCCCTCCTGCTACTTCAGCCACCTTCTCTGACATAGGAAATGCCCAACTCTCCTTTTACTTTAAAAAATACATGTCATTAACTATCTCTTTGGTAATCTGCCTAACAAACTCTGGTTTGTTTTTGCAGGACGCCTAACTCCAACACCAGCCACTCTGTTTATTAGTCCCTTCCTCCCCACTCCAGTGCCCAGCCTCCCTGCCTCCTCAATCACATGTGTTGTTTCTCATTTAAATGAACAGTTGGATTCTTTTATTTCTTACAAGTGCTGGATTCGCCTTATCGCCCTCATTCCTTTGGGGGTTGCCAATTGGTTTTATCCACGGATGTATCATTTCTCATGCTTCCCTTTTTTCTTACAAAGAGAAAGAACCACTTCGTCAACAAGCCTCTCTGGAGTGGAAGATTAAAAACCTAGACATCACCTACCTTGCAGCGCTACTCCCAACTGGGTTGTGTAAAACTCAATTAAACTTGTCCCCATTGAATACTGCATTACAGTACATTAAACAGAAAATTCTTCAAGCGTGATGACAAAGCTTGAAACCTTGCCTCAAAGCTGTTCCTTGTAGCTTTCTTTAACATTTCAGTCTCTATGGTGCAAGTCTCCCGTTGACACAACTTTAGTCCAGCTATGAAAAATCACAGAGCCCCACAGGGATTAAAAGAGAAAGAGGAGGAGGGGAGGGCAGAAAAGAGGGGGAAAAAAAATAAAAAAAGAAAACCCTGTCAAAGCTGGTCTTCGCACTTTCCTTAGTGTATCTATTGAAACTATATCACCAGCAGACTAGAACCTGAGAAGTATTAGAGAGACCTATGAACAACCTGACAGTTTAGAATAACACTGTGTTCAGTCTCTTCAGTTGCCTTTCTGTATTTCCTTTTGTCCAAGAGAAACAGGTCTTCACAATCTCCCCCAATTAAAAAAAATAAATAATGCCCCAAGATTGGACTAAACTTTTAATTAGGGAAGGGTACATGTCTGAAAAAAATTATTTCAAGCCAAGAATTACAACCTTCTCCCAAATCCAAATGTTAGTGCTTTCTGAGGAAGTACTAATTAAGGTCCAAATTCAAAGCCATGTGTCACTGTGATGCAAATGAAATACCAATAAATTGCTGCTAGTATTTCAAATTTTAGTTTCTTCTCCTTATGAAACCATGGTAACAAGTTTACCGCAAATTTGCTTCTACCTGAGATCACACTATTTCTTAGTAGTAGAATTTGTTTCTACTACTAAGAAATAGTGTGACCTCAGGTAGAAACAAATTTGTTGTAAACTAAGAACCGTAAAAGTTTCAAATTAATTCTAAGCAACTCGCTAAGCTGTGAGTTGTCCATGGGATGAGTAAGTAAAAATTTTATGGTAAAATTTCCCAAAACAAGAGTTATCCATTCTGACAAAGGAAAAATAAAAAAATTAAAAATAAAAAAATAATAAAAAAAGGAGCATATCAAATGACTTCAGAAAAAATCCCACTTTTCTTACATAAACCAAACGAAATATAGCCATGTTACATGTCAGCACCTTTGACTCCAAGCATACATAAGAGTTACCAAAAGTCTCACAGACTGAGTAGTTACATTTCAACAATCCATGAATATCCTTCCAAATAATTCTTTATTCTTTTCACTTTATAGTGATAGATGTAAACAGACATGCTAAGCATCCAAGTCCTTCCTAGATAATAAGGCTTGAAATATTTGCTTTTTACCTCCTGCCTTAAAAGTATGCATACTGATACTCAACATCTTACAGAACATTTAAAAAACCACTTAAAATCAAGAAAAATATTCCTGCACTTCAGTGACAAATGCTGTAAATCAAACACTCACTATTTGGCCTGCTCAGACAGGAAGAATACTATGTAATTGTTTTTCTTTCTTGTGTACTATTACTTCAGTTTATACTAAATATTCTGGCCAGGTAATACCAAAGGATTCTGAAGATCCCACATGATATGCAGGCTACCACTCTGCAAAACTTATTTAGCAGTTCAGCTATGTGTAGTGAAACACTAGATTATCACATACAGACTGCTAAATAAGCTCTGAAAAAGGCAGAATGATGCATACCATTTTCAAAAGGGAATAAATGCAAATGTAATTAAGCAAGCCACATATCAAAATGCTGGGATTCGGTTACTTCTGGCAGTTCCTTTTCATTGCTTGAATTCTACGAAACAAAGTCCTATATGCTTTCTCTCTTGTGTTTTAATTTGTCAAAGAGCCCTACTGCTAAGACAATATTTAGGAGCTATGATGAAAGGATGTCAAGGGACTTGTAAGTCCCTACTGATTACTTACCCTGACTAGTGATATTTTTTTTCAATCTCTGCAGGGCTGAGTTCACTATCATTGGGTACATACAACTTATGGTACATTACACATGATAAGAAAGGACTACTCAAGAGATGTGGCTCATTCTTCTTTAGATATTTCCTCTATGCACCCAAATTTCTGCTGAGTCAGAAAATCAGGAAAGAAATGAGAACAATGAATGAGGAAAATTATGGGATGGGTCTTTTGCTCCACTACATCTGCTTTGTACCAGTAGATGCCAATGAAGGCAACAGACTGTGATGTAAAACAACAAAAACAACAACAAAAAGACAATGTACCAACCTAAGGCTATATACTGAAAATATTTGAAATATACCAAAACATGAACAGCTGTTCCCTGTGTTAAGGACATTGCCTAACTGGTTTAGTGCTATGAAAGAAGTCTTTTCCACAGAAAGAATATTTATGTCAGGATAAAGCAAAATAATATAGCAACTCTACAAGAACACTGAGTTTAAAACTCAAAAGTTTTCTTTAACAATATCATAGAAAAGCAATATTGTTTCACAAGTAATTTTTTTTCTCAGAGGTTTTTTCTTTTAGTGTCCTCTACTTAAGGTATTTGACAAAACTCTTTCACTTAGCAAATATTAACCCATTTTCATGACACTTGCCGTATGAAAATAAATAACAGTAAGAGGAACGGTGTACAATATTTTTTATCGTGTTTAGTTGGGCATGTGCATCCACTAGCTAATTCTGTGGGGCCACAGCAAATTAATTCATTGAAACATTAATCAGAGGCAACCTTTTACCAGGATCTGACAAGTTGTTGCTATTAAAATGATAGAGTTTGATAAATCAGGTGTTTGATTTGTAGCATACAGCTAAAATCTGTTTCAGCCATTTCCAAAAGACAAAATATATTCAGATTTACTATTAGGAACTGTAGGATCTCTCTGTTTTCCCCCAGTATCCAACATTATTAATAATAATAACTAGCTAATTAACTAACAATCTTAGTGATTGGAGTCTGCAAACTTCAAAAGCAAATTGACTCAACTTTTCTCTAGAAAGGAAGGAGGTAAAGAAACTAAGTAAAAACAAAGAATGCTTCTGGATATTAATGGCATACTGTCACGCCAAAGTGCTCAAAGAAAACCTCTGCTTATCAGCTTCTATTGATTCCTCTGTAACGTCAGCATCCCAGAGATGACACATGGGATGTGATCCAGCCATACAAGACTAAAACACAAAAACAGCAGTCCTGAACTTAAGATTTTTCTTCCATATCTTCAGCTTGAAGACCAACTCTTAGATCTCCTGTGCATCAATTTAACAGCTGAAAAGAATCCCATTAAAGAAAATGCTTTTGTTAAGGAAAGTACTTCCCAAAGGGTGCTTTTGGAGATGCCTCTTACGCAGGAACTGAATTCTCGCTGTACAATTAGTCCTTTGAGTATTCAACTATTCAAATGTTTAGGCTTTGCAATATTTAGGGCACTAGAATCATGCTTCACTTCCCTGAATGTGTTCATATGTTCTTAAAGAGAAGAAGGTCATGTATCAGCTCATCACTTTTTTGGAATCTTCTAGCTGAATATATTATAGAGTTTTTTTAGGTGTAATTGATCCAATTTTTTTTTTTTTTTTCCATGCTTAACATCACTCTTTTAAAAAGGAGAGAAATGGCATTTTGAAAGAACAATTTTTATGACCTGTGGATAATTTTTTAAAGATATCAAAAAATTCAAGCTGCTCAATATCCAAAGTTAATGCACTTATTTCCTAGATTATAAAATTAAGATGAAATCAATAAAAGAGAATGCAAAATATAATTCCTTTTACACATATTTCTGTAGAAAAAAGTAAGAACAAATAAATAATGAATTTTAGGAAGCACTTCAAAAATACAGAGCACCAGTGCCACACCTACATAAAGTTGATCATATTGTGGCAAGCTAGAAAATTGTCATGGCTTCACTTGTTATGGTACACTGGGTAAAACTGAGAAATTGCTGGCATGTATGAACCCAGCATTCTCTTCACTCACTGCAGAGCTTCTGACATTTAGGGATTTACATAGAAAGTACCTGGAAAAAGAAAGAACCATATTTAAAGAGTCAATCTCAGCAAGAGAAAGTGCAAAGGACCAGAAGTGGCTTCCATGAACAAAACCAGTTAATTTCTTAAACAACTATTAAAATTTCAACTTTCCCTCTAACTTAGCTAGTTAAACCCAAATAAAATACATAATATTTTGCATGACAAACTGTGAATTGCTCCTGGACCACTGGTCCACGACAGACTCAGGATGGGGTTCTGAACCTACAGCCAATGCTTGTTTAGCCCTAATTAATTTCTACTTTAGGAGGGAATGAAAGATAAAAGTCTCCAAGTCATACTTCAGACTACACTTTCCACCAAAATAAGCCACTGAAAAATATCATTGTTTGTGATTTTATACTTCATTTGCTCCCATGATAAATATAATTTAATTGAACCTTAATCATAGTACTGGCTTAGCCTTAGCAATCTGTCAGTCTTATTTTAAATTTTCATTTAATTGTGACTTGAAAATGCATTTAAACCTCACATAATTTAAATCCATTAAAATGCACGTGCAGTCACCATAAAAGTGAGCCTGTTCACATTTAAAAGAACAGATTATTAATAGAAGATGCATAGTGATCACTTGATGCCACCCTTCTCATTTCCTAGTGTAAAACATTTCCTTTTCATCTCATACTTTAAGTTCAATTGCCCATCTTATCATGTCAGCAAATGTTTTGTCTGGCCAAAGACAACACTATGTCCCCTATATGTCAGATGCTTCCATTCCTATGAAGCAGAACATTTGTTTTAGCTAAAGACCAACAATACTTCATCTTAGTTTTTAACTGAAGTGAGCATGGCTTCACCAAGGGCAAGTTGTGCCTGACCAGTGACCTTCTGTGATGCAGTGACTGCATCAGTGCACAAGGGAAGAGCAACAGACGTCATTTGTCTGGACTTCTGTAAGGCCTCTGACATGGCCCTCCACAACATCCTGGCTTTCTAAACTGGTGAGAGATGGATTTGATGGATCATCTTACAGACAGATAGGAATATGATTGGACAGTCACAGCCAGAGGACAGCAGTTAACATCTCAGAGACCTGAAGGACATCAGAGAAAACTGGTGTTGCTCAGGGGTCCCTACTGGGACCAGTGCTTTTCAATACCTTTATTAAGGACACAGACAAAAGGATCAAGTGCATCCTTAGCAAATTTGCAGAAGACACCAAGAATAGAATAGAAGACTGAACAGACTTTCTGACACTCCTGTGGGTGACACAGCTGAAGGATGGGATCCATCCAGAAGGATTTGGACAAGATCGAGAAGCAGCCCACAGTGATCTCATGAGGTTTAACAATGTCATATAAAAGGTGCTGCACCTGGGTCAGAGTAAGCCCTGGTATCAACACAGGCTGGGGGATGAACAGATCAAGCAGCACTGCTGAGAAGGACTAGGGGGTGCTGACAGATGAGAGGCTGGAAAAGATCCAGCAATGCACCTGCAGCCCAGAAAGCCAAACAATTCCTGGGCTGCATCAAAAGCAGCGTGGGCAGAAGGTCAAAGGAGGTGATTCTGCCCCTTTACTCTTCTCTGGTGAGAACCTACCTGCAGTGCTGCATCCAGCTCTGGGGTCCCCAGCACAGAAAGGACATGGACTTGTTGGGACAAATCCAGAAGAGGCCACCAAGATTAGAGGGATGGAGCACCTCTCTTATGACGAAATGCCAAGAGAATTAAATTTATTCAACCTAGAGAAGAGAAGGCTTTGGGGTGACCTAATTGCAGCCTTCCAGGACATGAAGGGACACTAAAAGGAAGATGGAGAGGGACTTCTAACAAAGCATGAAGTGACAGGCAAAGTGACAGGCTTCAAACTGAAAGTGAGTAGGTTTAGACTAGATATTAGGAAAGGATTCTTTACTGTGAGGGTGGTGAGACACTAGAACAGGTTGCCCAGAGAAGCTGTGTATGCCTCATGCATTAAGGCCAGGCTGGATGGAGCTCTGAGCCACTTGGTTTAGTGAAAGGTGTTCCCATCCATAGAAAGATGATTAAAACTGGATGATGTTGATGCTCCTTCCAACCCAGGGCATTCCATGATTCTATGATTCACATTAGTCAATTCCTAAACCCAGTGATTCTCAGTTTTCTTAAAAATGTCTTTTTTCAGATCTTGAATAATTAGAGCACTGTCAATATATGTTTCCAGTACATTATTTATATATATTCAATTGTAAAAGGAAAACTTCAATTTGTGTCTGTTTCTACATCACCACTGTTTCAAATAAGAATTCTTCATTCACCAAAATAAAGTTACAGAGCCCTGTATTATCTGACTGCATTTTAATTTTTTTAAAAAAAGTTAGAATGATTACTTAATCCATCTGATATGTGAGAATGAATGTCTCTGCTAGTGTTTCTAGGGCAATTTAACTTTTCAACATTCTTTCTACATTGGTTTGCACTCCATAAATTGCATATTTTTCTATATGTTATCTTTTACTTTCACAATTTTTTTTGCAAAACATTCTTCTGTAATTTATAAAGCCAATAACAGTAATTTTCTTAAGGTTTAACAGTGTTAGCCAGGACCTAATCTGTCTTCTGAGGTAATTTTCAAATAATATCTCCTAATGACTACTAACCTGTGATAGTATAATTGTTTAGAGTAGATGGAGCCACCCATGCAGAAGGATATACTTCAGCTATAGGAAGAGATTTCAGAAACTTCTGCACCTTTAGTTAAATACAGGCTGTTTGACTAAGGCCTGAGGTTTTGGTTTCCGGTTATATATATATATATGTATAAGCATGAATGCAAGTATATATGCCCACATACTATCATAGTATCGCAGGAAATTATCTCACAGGGAATTTCTGCTCCAGAAACAAGCCTTGGTTCTGCAGGCCACCGACCAATTCAGTCATGTGCATCACCACTCAGCTACAGAACATCTCTACTAAATCTGCTTCAACATCACAACTTCCAAATCTGCTTCAAATATCACAATTTGAGCATGCCCTAGCATGGATTTTTGGTCATCAGCATCACATTGCCCCATATGCCCTGATAGAATAAAACTGAAACAAGAAAGAAAAAACCGAATCTGAAACAGCAATTTTTTCCATGTTTTTTTCTAACACTGAAAGAAATTACATTTTAAAAAAGCTGCTAAGTTCTCTTCAGGTTTGCAGTTACAAGAACTCATTACTTAGATGTTAAAAACATATTGAAGCAGATTGCAACTTCAGTTTCTTCAGTCGGGAAGACTGAGGGGTGCTCCAGCCCTGGTGAGAAGGGCACCTGCAGGCACCAGGAACACTCTCCCTCAAGTGCAAGGACTGCAGCGAGTGTCTCTCGTATTTTCTGCCATGCTGGAGTTCTTTCCGTAACCTCCAGTCTCCCTTCTCCCCACTTCACTATAACCTGCCTCAAAGAACAGCGTGCAATCGCCATTGCATCAGGAAAAAGACGTGGTCTGCAGTGCTGGCCTCAGCACCATGGTGCCCTGCTGTGAAGTCCTGCCCCTCGTGGCCTCTGCCTACACTCGTGAGCAGTGCTGGAACACCACAGGAGAAGGAGAGAAAGGCCAACACCAATCTTTGGATCAGAGAGTACACACATTGATCCCCGGGATCAATAGAGAGGTCAGGATTCAGTCACACATGATCTCTAGCTACACTTCCTAGGCAATTCTTGAAAGATGGTGGAGGGAGATGTATGGATGGATGACTGAGGGTTACATCTGGCTTCCATATTCTGTTTAGGTAACCCTAATACCTACACTCCAGAAGAGCTTTTTCATCAATTGCTTTTGGTTCTGAATCCATTTTCCTGAGCATAAAACAAATCTCAGTTCCCCAGTATCGCAACACAAGGTATCAATTTCCTTTAACCTACATAATGGTTTCAGACTTCTCTAACATCAGGAAGTCTCCTTAAGCTCCTAAATTAACAATGAGAACAAACATGAGCACAAATTGCTTTAACACAGAGTCTAAGTATCATCAATAAATAAATCAGTCGGGATCCAAAATATGGCTAGAGAATTTGAGAAGAGAGAACTGCTGGCTCTGCCATTGCCTGTTCAGGCAAGCACAACAATCACCTGCTGGAGTCTCCAGAGTAATAGGAATAGGAGCTTAAGGACCTAATAATAAATCACTGGCTTGCAGGTCAATTAAGTGGCCAAGAAACACTTGAATGCCATCCACTGTGCCGCAATAAGGGCCTCGCTTGTAAGCTGCCAAAGACAAAACACATCCAACATGATTTTAATGTTCCATTCCAGGTAGCCTAGCTCCACTACCCACTTGGACATCAGGGCTGCACATCACATAGGTTTTGCTGGGAGCTTGGCATCCTGAATGCTATAGAAGGGTCTTCTCTTATTAGCACCAGGCTTAATCCATTTGGAGATAAGGGACATAGAATTCTCACACCTCAGTGTCTGTTATACACTCAACCACCTTGAACAGGGGAAGAATACATTTCAACATTTTTCAGCTTTTGCTTTTACATGGCACACCATTAGTTTGTCTTCTATCACAAATACACGGTAGAAGTATTTAATAGGAATCACTATCAAACGGGCTGCAGAAGAATCCAGCCCTGTTTCCTCACATACAGACATTTTATACTCGGCATCATTGGAGCTGCCTGCAAAGAACGACCCAGGTTTGATATTAGGCTTCTAGGTCATGGTTTCACCTTGACAACAGCTCTTTCATTTCAAGCTGTAACATTTGCCAGGATCCCTAAGGTGTTTTCATTTTTGTCAGGAAGTATAGGGGAAAAAAAAGTATGAAAAAATGATAAATCTTAATTCACAAGCTATAGGACTATCTCTGTGTCTCCGGCACAAAACTTCAAATCCAATCCAGGACCTGGATGTGTATTAGGAGGCTGCAGATTTAAACCTTGTCCACCATGATCAAACTGGATTTATGGAGCATCATAACTCTCCAGACACCATCCAGCAGCTTATTAATTTAATAGACTCCTGTCCATTCCATGATGTTCCTGCCCTGACAGTCTCTCAAGATAAGGTGAAAGCCTTTTGACAGGACAGAGTGCATATATATTTTCTTCTGTTTTCTTGTGGATGGGGCTGTCGACAACTTGAAATGTGTGGCTCAGCAAATTTGGGGCTTTTTTCTTCCCTCATGCTTAGTAGGGAAGATGACAGAGGTAATGGCACTATGAGCCCCAGGGGGTCACAAGGTTATTGCAATCCTCAACAGTTACTGAGCATAAGGGTAAAAAAAAAAAAAAAAAATTATAAATAAAACACATTTAATATATATTTCATATCCTGATAATAATGACAACATTTTTGTTAAAAAAAAACCCAAAAAACTAAATGACTGATTCTACTGCAGTTGATCTGGAAAAATGAAGGACAAATACATACATTAAAAAAAAATCTCTTCACTCTGCTTGCATTTATTGTTGCCAGTGGTCTCAGAATATAAAGCAATGCTTCTTTTCATATGGTCACAGTGTGAAGTGCTTCTTTTCCATCCTGAACATGCTGCCATAGGTGAATTTTAGACTCAGTGTACAGCTTTTTATAGCTTCAGTCCAAAATACATAATTCCATGCAAATCATATCAGTATTCTGCCTATTTCCTTGTCTCCTCAAATGAAAAATAATTCCAATTTCAAACCATGAAATACTCTACACAGTAAGCAAGAACATAAGAAAAAAGACCCAAATCAATACACGTATGAGAAGAACTTAAATAATTTGGCTGCTACGTAAATGAAATGCACTAATAATGAAAAAAAGCATTTTCATATTAGAAGTGAAAATTTAGTTGTACTCCAGTATTTCTTGTCATCTTCCCTTTATTATCTATATGCTTAGAATTTAAAGGGCATGTAATAATATACAGTGTGCTATTACATGCATACCCATAAAGCTGTATAAAATAATCTTTTTATTGTTGGCATTAATAGAATATATAAGGCCCTGACCTCTAGCTCCCTAAAGCAGAAAATACCCCACTGGATCTATTTACAAAGGTAAAAAATAAAAATAAGGAAAGAGCACAGTCATGCTCCCTGAGTTCTTTGAAGCTGAGTAGTGTCTGAGTAAGTACACAACACTGTGACTGCCATCAACAAGCCATAAGAACCACTAGTGATGGAGGCAAAACATTTCCTCCTTCTGTGTCCAGCAAGGAAATTACCAAGACTGATTTGCAATAGTTTCACTCATAACAACGCCAACTGGCATCCCACCTTCTCAACATCCCTGCAAAGCCAAACAGGGAGCCTGACATCTACTTACGAATCATGCCCTTATGTCTGTATCCACATTTTCTTCCAATGACTGTGAATGCAGATATATTACTCTACATAAGCATTATGCACATAAATCGTACTTCTCTTGAGAAATTTGCAATTTTTCAATATTGTGTAAAAAGAAATCCAAAGCAAGCTCTTCCATAGACCTTTGATATTAGGATGTCACGTGTTCTGTTAAAAACTCAGATTTTTTTTGTCAATGGATGCAAAGAAAGAAAAAAAACCTTTAGCAGCACCAAAGTCTTCAGCACATTGTATAGCTAATGGAGGCATCCAGTAAGACAGCAGATACTGCAGTTTTCTGACTGTCCATGTGGAACAGACTTGGTAAATTTACTCAATTTGCTTTTTAATAGTATGTGGAAAAAAGCCCCTTGCAATTTAAAAAATATGCCCCAAGCTAACCTTTGGCCTACTGAACAACTTGTTCCCTGACCCAAACCCAATTATACTCATATTCTAATGCAGCAGTGTTTAAACTTCTTATGATGTTTGACCTCTGTCTCATTAGGGTCCCTGATGCTGTATGTCTGTGATGTAATGTACCATTACATTGCCTGAAGTTGCAGGGGAAAAAAAATATTTGCTAGCTAAAAACTCTCTTGCTGGGAAAACATGGCATCAAGGATCTCATAGAACAATCAAGAAAAATAATCCTGTCACCAAACAAAAATTTAAGTACCCTTCTGTTAAAACAATTGACTTTTATTCTATGTTAAAAATTAGAATGTTTATTAAATTAGCAAAATTAATTTAAAATTACCTTCAATTTTTCTTAGCGGTTTCATGTAGCCCTTTTACAATGTTTGTATTTTCAGTAAATGGCACATATATCAGCTAAATAAGCCACCCCAGTATTAAATAAGCAACCAGATGTGCTTACTGACTTATTTTACATGAATTACGGGGCTCAGCAGCCAGTGGAAGCCCCAGAAGGGTCGAGCACAGCCCTCTGCCTCCAGCCCTGACTTCTGCCCTGCCCTCTCCTCTGTGCTGCCTTTCTTCAAGCTTCTAGTAATAAATTAACTACATGACACAGTTTCAGTGTGGGCAGCTGTCAATTTAACTAATATCATTCTGTAAATCCACCCTAGCAGGCTTCTTCTCTATTGTGATTGGAGAATAGACTTTTTTGGGCAGCTTTCAAAAGCCACATCTGTTTGAGCAAGGATCTGTTCCTTAGCTGTGTGGAGCAGCACTCCCCCGAAATTCCCTCCCCACGCTTCCCGTGTTTTTTTGTTCACCAAAGAAAATGAGAATTCTCGGCTCTCACCCTTAGGCGACATCCTCCCTAGCACGGATTTTGTTATAGTCGCTCAGTGGGCACCGACTGTGATTTCACTTACAGAGAGATGGAGGCTTTTTATGGCACTCGATATCCTGTGTCCGCACCACCAGCACAATTAACGGCAGCACCCTGTGGAATCACTTATGGAGATGTCACGCAGTGCCTGCGGAACCGCGCTGGGGCAAGGATGGGTTTTTTCTCCTCCTGTGTCCTCTTAGAAATAACAAAGGGCATAAACTACTCGGTGAGGCCAGGCAGAGGAGGAAATAACGTCAGTAAATCACTAATGGAAATGCAAAACCAAACACTGCCGCACACGAACTGAGATGATGGCTGGCTTAAGAAGTGCGCGAGTCACTGCCTGCAGCCACCCCCCTTTTGGCAGCCATACCCGAGCCCACCCCATCACCCCGCGCACCAGCAGCCACCCCTGTCCCTCCAAGGGGCAGCCTGCAAAGCGGCCGTTCCCAAATTAGGATTTTCCGCAGGAAAGGTGCCCCACGGCTGCCACCTGGCCGGCAGCACGCTCGGTGGGACGCAGCGCAACCCGACCGGCCCAGACACGCGTTACACGTGTTGGCTCTCCTGCACAGAGTTATCCTGTGGTGCTCTGCAATCAATTACTGTTATACCACCATCATTAATAATTTTCTTAATGAAAATGATTCTGTTGATCTCCGTTGTATTTTAATTATCAGAGTTAAGCATAATTACACTGCAGCTCTGAGCTGGCATGTAGACTCCTTTAGGGCGCAATTTTGTTTTAACACACTGATAATGTAATTTTACATTGTGTCAGTTGTTTAGTTATTATCCAGTCGTACAATTCCGCTGTATTCCTGATAACAGATAATAACCTTAGCACCTCCTATATCCTGAAGTCATTTAAAAAGCAATATTGGAATTTCACAACTAGCTAACTTAATCGCCTTATGATTTTATAATTCTCACAGCTAAATATTTGTACAGACACCCTGTTTTAACAATACCACTAAACATACGGTATCCATACATTTCACATAAATGGCTTAAATAACATCTAGGAAAATGTCTGTTACGTGAGCATGGCTTTTAGTCTGTGCAACTGTGGTTTTTACAGTTTCCATTCTGGTCAGTCAAATTTATTTTTTAAAATCCTTGCCGCTCCAGTGAAAGATTTGCAGTGAATAAATATCCCAGCCTTCTCCTAGCTTGTGGGGAGACTCTTAACTGTGGTCTTAGAGATTTCCAGGTCTGGTGCACAATTCTGTTAGGCAAAACCGTTTCTAAAGTAGACTATGCAGCAATGATGATACAGTTCATGCATACTACTTCCTACCACTGCAACTTGCTTGAATTATGCTGAAGCTTTTTTTCTTTTAAAGAACATATATTTCTAAATAAGATTTAATTTATAAAATTTATCTCCTAAATCTCAGTTTCTAGGACATAAATTATCAAATATATATATATCTCAAACAGACTTTCTAAAGGTCCATTTTTGAAACAAGAGAGTATTTTACAATAAAACAAAAATAGCCTTCCTTTTGAATGTAATTACAGTGGTAAAAGTTTCCTTTCAAGAAAATGGAGTGGAATAATGTCATGTGCTATGAGTAGCCAGCTTGTATCAGAATTTGTAAAATGGGATAATAATTGACTATTCTTAATGAACTGTTTTTCTCTTTTCTATCTTGCCCTAGTTCTGGGGAAATGTAGTTATAAAAAATACAGGTAATGATCCTAGACTAAACTGAGTAATTAGAATACCCCTTATTTCAAATACTGAATATTTACTTCATAGCTATTCACTTTGAGTGTACTCTGATGTGTGATTTTAAATAACTAGTTTCTTAATCTAAACATTTGTATAGAAGATGTCTTGTGATTGCACTGTAATAAGTTAGAAATACAATCCTATATGTGTACATCATAAATATATATACCTATATATATGCACATATATATGCACAAATATGCTTTGTTTGCCTAGGGAAAATATGAAGTATTTTATACAGAGAAGGAGAGCATTGAAGGCAAATAGGGACTTAGCCAGGCAGCTCAGATTCTCTTTCAACAGAACCTACACTCTAGGCTACTGTCCTGTGATTATTCTGTGTGCAATATGTGGGTGACAACAGTGCTCACGGCCTCTCGTGAATTGGAAATCAGACTGACATTCCTATGTTCTCCTGAAGGATCTGGGGAAAATTCTGCTCTCAAAGATATCTCTGTAATGAGCTAAAAGGAAATATGGCATGTGCTTCTGAGTCAGCAACTGATCAACCAGTACTACGTACTGTTAGCCAATTCTAAACTTATCTTCGCCTTAGAAATGTGCCAATTTACTCCACTCATCTCATCTTGAGTTTAGTAAGGAAAACAGCTCCCAGGTGACCAAATCTGCTACATGGACAATTCCACACATTTGTTCAGCTAATTGCTTACAGAAATAACAATGTATTGCTAAGCAAACTAACAAAATTATACACATGCAACTACAACATAACACCGAATTACAGCTACATGCCAGCTGACACCATTTCATTAGAAGTAATGGCACTATAGGAGACAGAAGCTAACACAAATCAAAGCAATGTAATCTGGAATGATGAGATACAAATTGAAGGAAGAAACATTATTCTATTTATTTATTTTACCATCTTCTATTTGACATTGTTTTGTGATCCAAACCAATTAATCTTTCTAGTAAAAAAACCCCAGCAGAGCTCAAGGCAAGGATAGATGCTTAATGACTGACAGAGCAGCCACCTCAGAGAGCAAAGAGAGGAACTAAACACAGTGAAAGGAAAGCATATCTACAACTTACTTCCTTGAGTACTGTACAACTGTCTCACCATACCTTGTTAACCAAGCTCTAAAATAACTGGCATGATCAGTGAAACAATATCTATCACCTTTGAATGAAAATACTAATATTTTGGGTGAATCAGATTGCATCAAACTGAAGCAAGTCCTTACTATTTGAAAAAAAAAAAAAAAGTTGTATTTCAATAGAATAAATCAGACAGGATCAAAACTGTCTAATGAATTAGTTAATGCTTATAAAATATTTTGAAGATGAGAAGTCCAACTGGTAAATATGTGCCAAGTATTATTATAACTACAGAAAGAATAGAATACTTGAGAAGACATCATCCTATGGGAATTTGCAGGAGCTATGTTTTGAAGTGAAAGTAGTTTCCCATTACATTAAGAAGTTTTTGCAGGAAAGTCTGCCTGTGTGTATTCAATATTATGAACAGCAAACTGCAGCTCTGGATTCATTCAAAGAGCTTCAGTGTGTTTGTTACTCAGAGCACTTTGCTGCTTCTTCCACTTGGGCTGCAATCAGCAAGCTGTGAAGGGAGGGCAGCTCAACCTTTTTTAGATCTGAGCCCAGTTCTCTAGTACTGCAGGTGTTTCAGGTTGTAGAGTGAATGTGTTGACATTCTGTAATTATAATAGAAAGAATTTATAAGACCCTGGTGTGCGACTCATTTTTAACATGCAAATTCCCTGTTTTCAGCGATTCAACTTTCAAAGGCTTGTGGCAGTTTAAAGGCAATCCTCTTATAAGTGTATAAATTGCAATGATTATAGGAACAAGTTGTAATTGTTTCTAGTAAGTTTTTAGGAGTCTTTGATGTTATGATTAGTGTTTTGTATGTTAATATATTGATATGGGTGCTTATTTGCCTGGATGCTTGTATGCTGAAACGGTCACTAGGTTGCCTCAGCAAACAAATCTTTGATCTCAGTAGGTCTGTTTGGTAGAAATAAAACCTAAAAGAAATTAAACAAGAACAGTGCCTGTTCTAAAGTATTCACAAAGTGCTGAGATTGGTGATTGAAATACAAGGAAGGAAAGTCATAGTTTTGCAACCTAATCTGTAGGGTAAATGCCAAACATAGCTACACTGTTATTTTCATTCCATGTATTCAAGTGGTGTTTTGTTTTGCTTTTTTTAAACATACTGTAATGATTCTGTCGCTGCATTTCGAAAGCTTTCACAGTGACTGTAGCAGAGTAGTTCATAGTCCATGGTGCTATGGACTGAACTCAAGGCTCTTTCTGTTATTTTGAGATGCAAGACAAAAACCTATGCACCTTGAACCCAAGGAGCTGTTAGATGTGGGTTAGATAAAGCAGCTTTGGTGGGCAGCCTTGTAAGAACTCGTACTGAATGAAAATTCTGAAAATTCACATAAGACACAAGTGATACCATTGCCACACACCAATACACTCCAGTGAAGCATCAGCACATCACGCAGAGACTGGAATGTCAGAGGTGACAACCCTGAAATCCAGTTCCATTTATCCTATGCTACCATGCTGATATACAGCCTTTTCATACTCCAATTAAATTCTCATTCTTCATATGAAACTGGATTTCAGTTAGTAGTCTACAATGTAATGCAGAACAGAGAAGTGATATCCAGTATGCCCCAAGAAAAATAATTCACCCCTTCAAAGTGTATAGGTGTCACTGATGTTTCCCAGAGCACTGACTCTCAGAGAGAAATGGAAGGTATGCTTTATGCCAGCTGATGTCCTTCAGTGTTGGTAAAGCATTTAATAAACTACAGGTACCATGCGGGGTTTTTACATCACTAAAAGAAAAAAAAATGCAAAACCAGAACATGGAAGGAAAATGGTAAGAAAAACTGATATTAAGGGGAGACTTAGTATTAATTTTCCTAGTATGCAACAGGTACATATTTATCTCAGCAGCTTACACAAGAAAGTAAAGAAAAAAAATCACTTTGTGTTTACCTTTGCTGTACACAATGCAGTTGTTTTTGTTGTCTTCTACTCCTTGCCAAGTCACATCCAGCAGCCACTTGGGGCCAGCAGTCAGTACCATAGGGACTGAAGCCTTTGTCTTCTGTAGGAAGGATGATAACAAACAGATGCCATTTGTTCGCCTTGATTAAGAATGTGAATAATAATGGTAATCATTTTATTTGCAAATAATAAAATCTCAAAACCCATAAGCCAAAGTCTTATTCCCCCGCCTCAGGATTTTTTTACAGACACAAGCAGGATGCTTTAGTTCTTTCATTGATTGAATAGTGAAACTATTATCAAGGATTTTTCCAAATGATCTTGGATCAGATCTCCAAGATTACACAGATCTCTGGTGGCTGAGAATTATAAAGGGAATGTAAATGACTTTCACAGCAAAGTGCCAAGAGTTTAGAAGTGAACTTTAGACACATTGTACCTCATTATCAATGGGATCTCACTATTTCCTGAAGCAGACAGGAAAGATATTAAAGAATTGGTATCCATTTCCAAGATCTATCCTGAGTAACATTTGTATTATCATAGGAAATTGTTCTGAATGGATGATGGAATTTTTCCCCCTCTTGCTATGTGTTGATGTGTGATTCTACCATGTCTGAAAGAGTAATAATGTTAATGATTCACTGCAAAGACTATAAAACAAGTTGTATTAATACATTCAAAGACTTTAAAGCATGACATCATCACACCTGAAAGGCATACAGGCAATTTACCATCTCCTGTCTGTATTTCAGTTTCTATACTTAGAGAATTTTTTTTTTTGAGGCGGTAAGGCAGAGGCCTCAAATTTATTAGCACTGAACTCCCTTTACTACTCAAATGGCAAAAATCCTGAGTATGCCAGTATGTGGCACTTAGACTTCTATCATAGACTGTTCTTCTCCTCTGTATCAAGAACAAAACCACAGGAGAGTACAAAGTAAAAGTCACAACTTAACTTTTGATTATTTATTCTGAGATATAATTCTGTCCAAGACATTCCAACATTTTGTAAGAGAATTTAGTTATTTTTATACTCTACCAATAATTCTCTAGTTGTCTCAACCTATTTTTTTTAATTGTGATATTCTGTATTACCAACTCATATAAAAAAATTTAAGATACAGAAAACTGTATTTACGTGGACATTCCAGACACTTTGCCAACATTTATTATTGATAACTACTCTAGATATATAGTGAAGAAAAACATATTTACCACAGAACACATTACATTCACAAAAGATACCTGAAAATATTTAGTGAAAGTAAGATATTGCTTAAAATATTTTAGTTATGTAAGATTAAATCAATCTTGAATATCTTAAAAAATATATATTTGCCATAATTACATTAATATTTTAATAAAAATCATAGAAAAATACATTAAATGGTCTTCATCTTTTTTGTGGGTTTTTTTTCTGTTTAGACTCTAATACTGTTTTATCAAATACACTACTTCTTACTTAATTTTCATATTTGATTTTACATTTTTTATACAAATGTTTATGCATAAGTCACATTTCTATATGCACTCCATGACATTATTCATCTTCCTTATGTATTGGGAAAAAAACCAGATAGAAATTATGAATGAAATTAGGAAAAAAGAATGCAACATCTAGCAAAAATATGCCAACCTAGTGTAAAAATACTGAAACAAGAGACATTCAATGTCTCAGCTCCCAATACTTCTTTCTCTATGGGAAGTTGCAAAAAATATATTTTGCTTATATGAAGATTTGTTACAAGAGTCAACCCAGCTGCATGCACTTGTATCCTGAATTTAGATTCTTATTAACAATTGATCAGTAAACAAAACTATTTTATTTTTCTAGATTTGGCTAAGCTTCTATGTAGATTATCAAGAAGCCTAATATTATCAGTTATGAAATCAGTGTAAAACATATACGTATAAGCTACATAGAAAATAATGACATAAACTAGGCGAGAATTGAAAAAGAGATGCATCAGATGAGATGAAAGGCAATCAAGGTATCATCTCTATCTTCTGTGACAGAAAAGGCTGAACTTCACTGTAATTTACACCACAACAGTGCCACTGAAACAATTTAGAGTGGCTACTCCTCACACAGCTGAGAATCATATCCAAATCGAATACAAGCTGTAGCAAGAATGTTGGCAACTATGGCTGTAATGAAGAGGAGGATCAGGACACACTCCAATTCTGGCTGCATTTGTCCAAGAGCCATTTCAGTCAAGCCTTTAACATGTTTTTGTGCTCATATGTGCTTTCAGTCTCTGGTAATCCCAAGTATAATCAAAAGACAGTGAAATATTATCCAGCTAGGAGACTTTTCTAAGTACACCACAAATGATTAAGACATTCAGAAAAGTTGGGGGTTTTTTTCCTAAGCTGGATGCCAAGTTAAAAAACAGAACAAACCAAAATTCTATCTTTTAAGTGCAGAAGGGATCATCTATTTAATTTTCACAAGATCTAATTCCTATTTCTGGTTTACTTCTTTCCAGACGTCTGACATTTCATTGTGTCTCTTCCATCTCTAAGGGTATTATCTGCATTAAGGTGGTATCAAAAAGCCTCAAATAATATCAGGATCTTCTTGTGCTGGGCAATAGTTTATCTACATAGACAGGACAAATAATATGTCCTGGGAAAGGATTATACTTAACCACACACTGCTGGGGAAGAATGAGATACAGAGATACCATTTGACTTTCTCATGGAGATTAATTTCTCCTTTAGTAAGTGGTAGGCTTAGTCCCAGGCCACCGCCCCAGTTTTCTCCAGACAAGGAGGGGGGCCCAGGCCTCATCCCTTCTGAGGTGAAGCAGCGGTGGCAGCAGGTAGACTGAGCACCAGCAGTCAGCACGTGTTCTGCTTTGCCATTCGCCATTTACAGGGCTTTTCTGGAACTTAAAAACTCCACGGTTATCACTAAATTAGCTTCCAGGTCAGCTTGGCAGTTAAACTTGTAAATCAGCTCTGCAGCTCTAAGTGGTCTCTAAGCATTAGAGATAGGCTGGAGGAGGAACAGGGTGTTTCATCTCACAGCTCTGCTAGCCCAGAAGAACTGGTGGACACCTCAAAAGAATTTCCCATTCTCCCACAGCTCTGCTCCCAAGCTGCACAGATATGTAAATAAACTTATTTTAATATGAAAGCTAAACTTCACAAGACCCCGGCTGTTTGTAAAACTTGGCAGCTCCACTGAGGAATACCAGCAGTGGCTTCCCTTTGATGCACCTTACTGGCATATTGCGTGAGCTGTAAGGCAGGTCAGGACCACGGCAGCGGTTCTTGGGTTCTGGCATCCATGGGGTTTACTAAAACTTCATAGGTGTTCACCACTGAGGGAGGCTCGCTCCTGTAGTGCCTTATTACATAGTAAGAACCGACGCAAGCCTGCTGATTCAGGAAAGGCCATTTCCTTAAAATGGTTAAAATGAAAAGACCCCAGTCCTAGATAACAAGAAGCTATGGTTAAATCAGTCATGCCTTTATCACCTCAAGATTAGACTACTGCAATGCGCTATACCTGAGGCTACATTTTAAATCCATTTGAAAGCTGAAGCGGGTGCAGAATGCAGCAACCCGCTTCTAAAGCAGGATATCGTGCTTTGAGCACATTAAACCAGTGCTTTTTAATTTGCACTAAGTGTCTGTGGAATTTAAGGCACTGGTTACAACCTCTGAAGCCTGGGACCTGTCTGCCTGAGATACCTAATTGAGACCTGCCAGGTCTTTTGTCTCAACTGTAAAAGCACAGCTGAGAACCACCAAGGAACATGAAAAAGGGTTTTCCTGGCTTGACACCGAAGAAAGTCTTGGCAGGGCAACATGCTCTTCATGGCAGCTCTTTTACCTTTGGGACATCATCCTACTTGAATTAAAGTATGTTCATGCTCTGACTCTCAGAGAGTTCTATGAAAATCACCCTGTAATTCGTAAGGTATTTGTCATGCTGCAAAATTCAGTTGGTCATTCCCAAAACAGTGGTGGTAGGTGTTACCTACTTTATACCTTTATGTTTGGGGCTTTTTTAAAGTGCTAGCAGGAATATCCCTACCTTAAGAAATGTACCTTTTTACACGCACACAAAAAAGTTTTCTTGATATAGAAGCAACAATATTGCAGCTGTTTACAAACAGAACTTAAAAAAACAATTTTTTTTTTTCTTTCTCCCCCTGAAAGAACTCTTACACATTACTCTAAAGCTTATAAAACACTCTCCCTACTGCCCAAGTATAATCACAGGGTGATCTGCTAACACAGGTGTGTATAAGATGGGGCCATACAGTAATTACCTCACATTTTTCAAACTAGGGAACATTATAGACCCACAGTATTGTTCACTGCTCTACACTAGGTAACTAACTGTACATTCTACACCTGAGCAATGTTTCCCTGAAAATGCAATTTCTGCTAATGTTTTCATGCCATAACTAGACAAATTTGACAAGGACAAGCAGGGTCAAAACTGTGATCTCTCAGGGAACAATTAGAATTAGCTAATGAGGATGAAAGAGGTCAGGCAGGCATCCACTTTTCACTAACCTTTGAAACAACTGGACAAACAAGGGAGGTAACCCTCAATAAATGTTTATATTCAGTCAAGAGGTTAATGGAGATAAAAATAGCCATCACAGCAGGCTGAAAATAGTTTTGCACTCTTGCTAAATGGAATCAGTGCTGACAAGTAACATTATATGGGCTCTTCCCTGCAAAGATTTCTAACATATGATGTGTGTGGTCTGGGAGAAACTTGAGGAAACCCCCATGCTCAAGAAAAATATGGCCATGATCAAGTTGTTTGAAATCTATGAAATTCTGATGTCAAGTACCTGATCAGTGCTAGCTGTTTCTTCAGAAGCTCTACTACTGAGCTCATGCTTAGTAAGTCACTGTGACGTGACCATCCTGTCCCAAGCAAGGTGCTCCAAGAATTGTTCAATATTATTTAAGGAGGGGTACTGATACTTAAAGGCTTTATTTCTTACTGTATTTTGCTTCCTGCAAACAGATTTTCTTCCTAAATCTTCCAAAGAGCCTGAGTTCCCATGAAAGATACAGAATACTTCCAGAATATCTTCAAGACCTTGGAGGAAGTTCCAATGCTCCCTGGGCAGAGGTAGTTTATATAGTCAATTAAATCCAAGAGTGTACTGGGAGGAGAGCTGTAAATATATCTCAGGTGCCTTCAGATATGAGTCTGGGCTAGCAAAACACCAGTTAATACACTGATGGAGGTTCCTATTTTGAAATTCAGTTTAAATTCAATTGGATCATCACAAGGTTGACATGCTGAAACTGCAGAACATCCCCTCTTGAGAGGCTGAGTTCACCTTTGATGATCACCATACTCAATTCAGCAAACTTTGTAAGCTCATCAAATCAATTCATCTGGGAAGGACTCCTAAGGATCATCCTGGACAGTGCAATAACAGATATTGGTACAGGTCTCAGACTATCCCTGATTGATTAATATTTTTTTGAATAATAAGAGTGGTAACTCCATTTTATAACCTCTCACACTGACTGTCTAAATGCATTTCTTTACCTTACAACTGATTACAAATTCATGAAGCTGTAAGACAATCCCATCCAAACAGCCCAATGACAGATGGAGATCTGCATTCTGTTATTTGTATGCAATCAGCTGGACTGTCTTTCACTTTCTTTAGCCTCCCTGAAAACTCTTATCTTTTTCCAAGCAGGATTCAGTCTTGGAAGAATATTTATCTCAAGGGCTTTGCTGGAAAACCTGCCAGTCAAGGCCGGTGGCAGCACTTCACAGTGCCACAGCTTTCTTTGCTAGACATGCAGAGGCAACTCCTCTCCACTAACACAACACTGGAGATGTCAGGAGGTTTTCAGCACCGTGGTTCCATGCTGATGACAACATCCCTAGTCAAAGCAAAGACAAGACAGTCTCCTGCCATAAACACATACTCTGGAATCTTACAATTGCACCAACATTTCAGGTTTTACAGCTCCCCCTATGTCTGCAGGGGAGATCTTGAAACTTGAACTAAATGCAAAAGAAATTTTGCATTTCCATGTGGTTGAAAAAAAAAACCCTGAAACACACAAACTTTGAAAACCTGACACCAACTTAATGTATGCAGTTAATTTCCCCTAAATCTTCAAACAGCATGGGAAAACTGCTTCAGTTACTACTTTATAACTTTATGCGATCCAGGATTCAGAAGGAGTGTTCAAGTATGTGTTATATCTGCACAAATTGTTACTTGTGATGGGCCATGAAACCAGTGATGAAGAAAAGAAGGACCGACTTCCCATTATCTTTTTTGGTGATAGCAGAAGAAAAATATTGGTAACAGTTGAAGAGGTTGTGGTCAAACCAAAGCCTTTGAATGTTTCAAACACACACACACACACCAAAAAAAAAAAAAAAAAAAAAAAAAAAAAAAGGGAAAGGAAATGTGCACACAGATGGAATCCCAAAAGACAGCTGGGATTCCCTGCAACTGTGAAACCCTGCTGTTTACCCCAAGGGATCATCACTTGTCAAGTGACAAGACTGAACATACATTTCACCATGTATCACTATGTACATTTCATCTGCAAACCTAAAGCAGACCAAAGAAATTATTCAAACAAAAAAACCCCACATCCTAGGTATGTTAATATTTTCCAACACTTGTCAGGATTTTAATATGATTTCAAAATTCTTATTACTATCAAATGTGGCTGCCTAATGCAAATGAAATGTGTGCTAAACATGGGGTTCAATTCATTTTACCTAACAAGAGTGCATTTTTTTTCAATCTGTAAAATAAACATAAATCAAATGTAATTTGGGTATAAAGTAATGCTGTCAAAAGCAACTTCAATTTGCTATTTTTAACCCTTGGAACCCATCTTCAAACTCTTCCCCAGTTCTAAAAACTTTTAAACAAATCTATATTCTGGAATACCTGGACCTAGCTGAGTCCTGGTGATTCCTTCTGTCTGCTTCTGGGGTCCTGGAGGAGGTGACAACCAATGGATTGGAACAGGAATGGAAAAGCTGGAAAATGGATCTCTGAACACTCAGTGATCTTCCACTGCATACATCATTCTGTCTTGAAGGGCTTTCTTCTCTGGTCCTTCCTTCCTCTAAAGCCTTCATCTGGCTTCACTACACGGTTGCTGCTCCCCAGCCATTTCCTCCCTGTTCTTTTTCCCCATTTAATAAATACCTGACTATGTATAGATAACATCCTTTCTCAATGAGCATGGGATAGAGAGCAGTGTATTTTGCCACCGCTCTCTTGACTTCACTTACTCATTTGATTTTTCCTTCTACTCTCTTTTCTGTTTGTTTTGTTCTTTGGGAAAGCAGTGTATATATGTACTGTGTGCTTACACAATGACCAGAACCAGGAAACAGTTCTTAGTCAGTGCTGTGATTAGCATAAATGTACTGAGGATATTCTGAAAATTGAGAACTCTAAGTGAACCATCTCTGTTGTGGTGAGTTGATATCTGTAGGTAGCATGAGCACTGTCAGTGTCTTAGTGTTCAGGTATCTGCCATGGGTGTTGAATCTTCCTGCTTTACTGTAAAGTTGAATACTTTGGATAATACTATTTCAGAGATGACATGCACCTGTACCGATGAAATCACACACTATATAACTTATCTTTAGACAAGATATAATGCAGTGCTGCTTGCACACTTTCACGCTGAATTATCAGTGCATTTTTCCTCCTGGGTTAACCTCACTGTTATAAATTATCGTGTGCTCTAAGAATTTCATCTCTCTACTAACGAGGCCATGTTGCTATTTGCCAGTAAACACTTTTTGAATGCTCTTGCCTGAATGAAACTTATTTCACTTTTGCCAAACATTTCTCACATATGGCTCAGCTGTAATTCTGCAAACATCGAATTTATTCTGGCTAGGCTGATGGACTAAACCATGGGACAAACCACCAGTCCCTGTAAGCTTCTGACAATTGGTCTCTCACTTTGCACTAGTATCATTTGGGCTTGGGGCAGTTAATGTGACAAGAGATATTTCAGATGATCAAGGGGACAATTACAGAGGTTTTTCCAGAAGACATGAAGGCATTTATATTGCATATGGATTAATTCAGCCTAGTCCCATGGTCTAGTTATTTACACCAAAGCCATCCAAAATGACTGCTGTATCTCCAGCTTAATTTAATGTGGTACTGAATAATTTCTAGTTTAGATGAATTTAATAATTTTTTTCTTTGTTATGCTTTTTCTTATCCTGGAATGGATGATTTAAATCACCTTTTCCCAAAGTCCAAATTTCATGTATCCCAAGTTTATTTTTATCTAAGGAACAGAAAAAGGGGTAATGATAGGACAAAGGGGAATGGTTTTAAACTGAAGGAGAGTAGGTTTAGATTAGATACAAGGAAGAAATGCTTCACTATGAGAGTGGTAAGGCACTGGCAGAGGTTGCTCAGAGAATACAATTCCCTATATCTGGAAGTGTTCCAGGCCAGGCTGGATAGGGCATTGAGCAGCCTGGTCTAGTGGAAGGTGTCCCTGTCTCAGGCAGGCGGGTTGGAAGAGGATGATCTTTAAGGCCCATTCCAACCTAAAACCACTCCATGATTCTATGAATCCATTAAAAATACAAAAATAAAAAAGGACACGCATAAAGCCTTCTATAAATGATCCATTACACAGAACTACAGAATAGATTCTGCTTAATATATATATATTTATTACTTTGTTTGGAACTGCAAACACAGGTTGCATATTTTACTTTAGGAAAGTGAATGTTTTTGTCATGAACAGTGAATAAGTAAACGCTTTAGCAGTAGTAAAAGAGAACTTTTTTTCATTTCAACCTTTTTTTGCTTTCTCAGAACTAAAGAGGAAGAAAATAAAACATTTTTTGTATATGCTTGCCCAATATTTTAACTGTATAAACCAGTGCAGCTCTATTAGGATTACATTTCCAATGAATATTGTGATGTCTTTATGAAATACATATTCAATACAAAGGCATTGCAGTCAATGGTGTAGGTACTGCAGCATAATTCTCTTGGTGATGTATTACACAATATTTGAACTTCACTGGTGCACACACTGAATGCACATAGAATATTATATATAAATTCCTCTCTAATTTGTAATTTGTAATAGAATTAGGGAATAGAAAAGAATCTATGATTTTTTTTGAGAACTTTTAAAGATTTTTATGCCACATTTTATTAGATATATATATATAGATATATAGATATAGATATAGATATCTTTACTAAGAGGAAATGTGGTAAAGTAAGAGCATGCAATCCTCTGCCCAAGTTTTATATTTGTTAAGACAGAAGAATCATTTAAGGTAGTAGTTTAACACATGATTCAACAACCAGAAGCCTATATGTACAACTTTGATTAATTATTTTTAGATCAGTTAAAACACTCCCGTTTATCTCCTTTTAAGATTATCCTTGACATATTTAGAAATCCTAATGCAGATTTTATGGCCCACACCTATCCCTGATGGTGCTAATGGACTAGGCATAATGAATCATTCTAATTTGGATGAAAGGACCACACAACATTGTGGCAGTCCTTTAGAGAATTAAGGCTCAATTCTGATCTTCCAGACTTATGAATGCATTTTTGGGATTAGGCCACGTATCTGTACATCTGTTGAGTCTCAAGGGGTGTATACTCAGCTAAGTATTCTGACCTTCCAATGTACTGTATCAAATGTGTGGCCTTGGGATATGAAAGGATTTGATTACAACCGTATTTTAACACTGATTTAATATATAATTATGGGGTAAAACCTAATTCCTCCTTACAACTTCATGTAGAAAATTCCATCACTATTAAGAAGACACTAGGATATTTTTTCCCCAGTGAGTATGATAGTAAATGGAAAAAACTGAAACACCCACCCAGGATAATGTAAAATCAAGGACAATCTTCTTAGGGATGGCTTTAAAATCAGCTTCTTGTGTCCATAAAAAAACAAACTTAAATGGTCTTCTCCGAGTGTATTGCTAGTTGGTACACTGGTGAATTATGCACAATACTTGACAGCTTATGCATAAATAAACTGGAACAAAGTTCCTTTAGTGATTTTTACTATTAGTCTATGCTTTTTTGTTCACAAGTAATGAGGAGAGCAATTAACTTTACCCACACACAATATATGTAATACTGATAGAAAAGTTTACAGATAATTGGAATTATCTGGTCATTATCTATTCACTTACAACTTCTTTTTTCTAGTATATCACAAATGGAATGTTGCAAAATTTTCTTTAGCTGGTTAAACTTTCATAAGATATCGTTTGTGTTTTCATCTAATTTTTTTTTATCCCATTGAAAACCCCTTCCCAAATCTTATCAGCGAAAAACCCCTCAAAATATTAGAATAGACTTCAAAAGAAAATCAATTCAATAGATTTTAACGTATGACTGTGCAGTATTTTAGGAGTTTTGATTTTTCTTTTATACTATCAAATTTTGCATAGATTTTAAAATAAATAATAGTAGCATTAAGTAACTGATTAATATGAGGATTTCAGAGAAAATACTTTCCAAAATCCTGTGTTTTCTCATCAATATGATCTGTCAGAGATCTGAATTACAGATTCATGGCGCTTACATTTTCTTTATAATTTCAGAAAGCTTGGACCAAGAAGATGAACTGAGCAAAGCAGCACCTTTACCCTGCAAGCAGTTACTTTCTTGCAGTTGAAGAATATGCTACACATAATCAGGCAATTTTTCCCCCACTGCCTTAAGAGCATGAGGATTTTATTTTACTGTTCTCACACAAAAATGAAAATTAATTTCCCTAAAATGCCCAATGACAGATGAAAAGTATCCTCAGTTTTTGTAGTTCATATGACACTGTTGTATAACACAGCTCTCATTTAAATTGTTTCAATGTACTGATTACATACAGCATGACCAAGAACTGCAACAACGCAAGTTTCCATGAAAAAAATGTTTCAAAAGAATGGGAGACGGTCCTTCACTGGGACTGGAGATAAAGATGGAGAATCCAGCAGCAGGACTGGTGAGTACAGGGCTCTGGTTCCAGTAAGACTCAACAAACAGCTCAGATCAGAATCTAAAGTCCAGGAAAACAGCCTGTAGCTTCGAGATTAGCTTTCTCATACTATTACTGAGTTAAGCCAGTACAAACATCATCATGAATGCATAATTATGATTAAGCACTACACTATTGCATAATAGATCTTAAAATCTGGAAACAAAGAAGCAACGAAGGAATGCTGTTTTCAGGCTTTTCGTTTTGAACACAATCAAGTTAAGGGTAAAAGACTTTCCATAAGGAAAAACAGTTCCAAGAATATGCATTTTACTTTGAAATTTCATACAGATAGTTATGAAACATTTACACATAAAAGAAGGGGTAAAAGGGAGACAGGGACCCGGTGCTGTGTTTATAACTTGAAAATAACAATGAACATTGCCCAAACCCCTCCCACACGAACATATTTTAGAGAACTAAAAAAAAAAACAACCCAAAAAACACTATCACTTGAAATAAGTAACAATAAGCAAAGAAACTGGAAGCTTGACAAATTTACTTCAAGGACCTTTTTCTCAGAAAGACATTAATTTGACTTTTTAAAATTTTTTGCATCAAGAATTTCCCTAAGAACCAAGGTTCATTTCTGGGACTGATGGATATACACTGGCTGGTATCCTATGTTTAAATGACAGTGCTGATAAAAGGGTGATTGCTTAAAGGGAGCTGATGGATTTACTCACTTCCATGTGTAGAAGCAAAATAGTGTGAATTTGATTAATGCAGTAACGGGGTACATCTATGACTAAAGACTGTTGGTATCAAACACTTGTCAGTTGCCAGTTTATCGATGAAGCCACTTTGGGCCAGCAGTGATGCAGCTCAGTGCTCTCTAATAGGACACCTTGGGACCTGTAAAGACTCTGAGACCACAAATCTAAGGAGTGGTCCTCACGAAGGAGTGGGCTGACTTTCAAAAGTAGGGAGCATCAAAAAAGAACAATGAATTTGCACACAGAGCCTATAGAGGGGTCAGGTTAATTCTGTTGCTGTTGCTGTATGAAATGAAAACTCACAGTAGTAATAGGAGTCAAGCTGAGTACCACCACACTGCAGACTGAATTTAAGTGATTAGAAAACCATTCTACTGTTGACTAAGACCAGTTTCACAAAAAATTACTTCTTAATTCCAAAAGGCAATTTTTTCCTTGAAGGTCTTCCCTGCTTCAAAGAACACCCAATCCAATAAAATCAAATCCTTTATCCTTCCAGTAAAATTTTTGAATTAATTTTCAGATACCTGAGAAAGGAAAAAAAAAAAAATGCCAGCTTCCAAATGTTCCTAGCACTTCAAGATACCAATGAAGCCAATAAAAGTGAAAGAAAGACCCTCAGTTGTGTGTTATGGAGCCAAGAAAGCAACCTAACACCACAAAGCACCAGAGGTAAATCAAGCTTGCAAGAGCAAAAGCTTTAGAAATTGGCAGAATCAGAGCAGACCAGGCTATCAAACCCCACAAGTTAGTACAACTTTATACCAGAATTTCTCTTCTTATCACGTAATTAGGCATTAAAATGACACACTACTGCAGCCACCATATCAATTTCAAACAACTACCTCGTATCAATTGGCACTAAGTGGCAGCAGCTGCTCAAGGCAGACTTGAACCTGGTGTTTCAGCTGAGCGGGGCTTTTTCCTTGCTCCCAAGAGATATGAGCCTTCAGGTGATGTGTGAAGCTGCCATCAGCACGGGGCATTGGTCTGGTGTGGCAGCCTCCAGGTTTCCGGGTTACTACACCCTCTACACCAGTGCTGCTGTCACCACAAGCCTTCTCAGTTTTTCAGGGAAGGTAATGAATAATCGCCTGATTCTCACAAGTCAGATCTCATTTGCACATTGAAGGGAGGTGGTCACATCTGCAGAGCCTCTGATAGCTCCTGCTAATTCTGAGGAGAACAGTTGGATGATGGAAATCTGCCTCTTCGCTCCTCCACTTGCAGACGTGACCTTTGATCAAACTTTCTCTTACTAAGCTGTGGACGGTGAACAAGCAAACACAAGCTACAGCATCAAACAAAAGAAGCAGTGTTCAAACCCAGAGCTGGTGGCGCCATGTCTTTAGGTTCACATCAGCCACTGGAAGGAAAAAAACAGATCAAGTGCTCCTGGCTCCATGCAGCTCAGGGAGATCCAGCCCCTGCTCCTTGAAAGTTCAAGTGAAACTTGATTTACAGCCACACCTTGGGCAGCGGGCAAGTGCTGGGAGAGCTGAGAGAGATCTGGACAAAGAGTGATGGGAGGCAGAGGCAGGGGGTTCTCTCAGTATTATAAAAATGCATCTTATTCTGTTTTTAATCAACGAACCTTATCCAGCAATCAAGGCAGATATATAATAAGCTGAGCTACTCTGTAAATCTAAACATTCCCCACAAATAGAAAAGATACAGCCTGAGCTCTCTGATTGTTACTACGGCAACTATCTAAAATGAAAATCTTATTAACCCTTTGCATGCTGTAGCCACCCATGCATCAGTGTTAGGCTGACTTCTGTGCCCTTATCTCTCCTTTTTCCCCCTCAAGAAATTCATAATTGTATTGCTTCACAGTAGTTATGCTCTGGTTATCCTGTTTGAGACTGAAAGAACTGTGATAGGTGGTAGTTTCATAGGTACAGCTGAGTTTTGTTACTTGCTCATTACTGGGATAATAGTTCAAAAAGCAACTAAGAAAACCGAAGAGAAAATCCTTAGATTACTCCACAAGGACAGGGATTTTGATTAAAACCTTGACAATCGCAATGGGATGTTTTCTAATAAACCACACTCCTGCTTTTTTCTATTAGTTATAAAATTATTTGACAGTAAAAAACATGCTTTTCAGAGGAATTATATCTCTATACTGCATTATAAACAGACTACTTTTCAAACACTTTTTTAAAGCTTCGTTTTCTTAAGTACTTCACAGAAGACTGCCAGGGATTTTAGCAAAATAATATGTTAACCACAGTGCATTGAAAATTAATGGGTATGTATTTGACTGGAAAAATTCCTTAAATACTAAAAAATTTACACAAAAATAAAACTGACTTTCTAGTTTTTACAAGTCACAGATGATATTACAATCAAATTTATATTTGCATGTACCTTAATATTCAAGACAGTTTCATTATAATATCTATTTGGCAGCATCATGACAAAGTGAAACTCTGCAGTTCTTACGTATTCTACAATTCATCATTGAAAACAACAGAAGCCATGGAAATTTCTCCATATTCAAAGTAAAAGAAGCAGGACATGCTCCATAGACATCAATTCTATTGATTCTTTTACCATCTGCCTACCATGTAACCAATAGAGACCCCTTCAGTACTGGGCAGAAATAGACTCTTTATGGAATTCCCACTTTGTTGTTACTGAGAGTGGAATGCTTAATTGATATTTTACAGAATTACTTAATTCACTTCAACGTAAGTTCAAAAGCTCATTACTTGGATATTTTTGCAGAAGTGAACAACACATATATATTACTAAACAACATACTTTTCCATATAAAAGCAAAATTTACATGTAAATGAGCCTGTATAACTTGAAATGACTGAAGTTGTGTGTAAATTATCTTAAGATCTTCAATGGTGTCCACATTAAATTGAAGGTTATCAAGCTTTCAATACACTAAAATAAAGACACCATTTACAATAAATTATTAGTTAAATATCAGTACAATACCCAGCTTTATTAAAAAGAAATACTGACTAACTTTAAGCTTACCTGGAATTGTTTGAAAGTTCGAGAAAAGAGTTAGTTTAAAAAAGAAACTGGATTCCCTTAATAAATGTGTATGTCAGAGAATTATGTTAGAAACCTTAATATGTGCTCTTCTTATTTACAGAAAATTGAACTCACTAAAGTGGACAAGCTAACTTTACTTCTTCCTTCTTAATAAACACCTATGGTACAAAAAAAGGGTCACAGACTTCACCTTCACAGTAAATAAACCAAAGAACAGATTGATGGCACTGGGCAAAAATTACACTTTTTGTTTGATCCAAATTGTTTTAAATTGTTTAATGCTGATAATTAAGATTTTGGTTAAGAATGAGGGAGGTGCACAACACATGTAAGGATGGTGCTGGAATATACACAGGTAGGAAAATGTTTACCAGGAGAATGACTTCAGTTAGATTCTCTGACTCAGGATGTGTTCCAAACATATTTTTCGACTTCTGAAAAATTTCCCATTTTTTCTGTAATTAATGTGATATATAGCATTCAAAGCAACTTACCTTTCACATCTTTTCAAAATCTATATTTTTCATAAGTCAAATGGACTATATTTTCTAGAGTCAAATTCCAAATCTACAACACTGTAATCACTAGATTAATCCTAAAGGCTTTTCAAACACCAAGTCTATTTATCAGTATTGGCTTATTTCCCAGGAATATGACCAAAATAATCTAGAAATGTACTGGCTAGTCAACATAGTACACATAATTCTAAGAAGGTATAACAATCCTAATTTTCCCGTTTTATTTCAATATTTTTTAATTCAATATTTTTTCCTTTGAAAACACAACATCACCATTTATTTAGTTAGTTATCATTCTTCCAGCTCCACCTTGTTTCCATATTACCTTTAAATTGCTGAGTTTCCCAAACTGGCCTGTTAACCAACTGGCTTGAGGTCCCCTATCTCCTACCATGTACGTATAGATGCCAACTCCTTTGGCTTTGCCATAGTTGTATATAATTATTTTAAAATTGAAAGATTATTTCTATGTGATTTATTTGTCCAGGTCAATTACAAAGACTTGTCTTCTTTGGGACAAACTAGGGTCAAGTATTTTCTTCCCTGAAGAATGTTTAAAGACCTGGGGGAATTTCACCACATATTCCTCAGAGAGGTCTTGCTTTCTCGTGGTCATTTGCCCTTCTCAGTCAGGCACAGAAGGAGTCATGGAGCTTACAGCAGGTAAAGGGATATGTAAAAAAATTCAAAAGAAAGAGAGTATCATGTCCTGCACAGAGTAATGGTGAGGTGGGAGAATCTGCTCTGTTACTGGAAATTGCTCAGTAAACCTCAGTAATCCAGCACACAACTACATCATCATCTAACTGCACATCTCCATTTCTTCAAATTAATCTAAAATATTTCCTAAAGCCTAATGAGCAAAAACTTTTAATAAAGTTATAACTAACGGCCAACTTTGGCAATTATCACTGTGAAAAAATCAGCTAAGCAAGGTATATTTCCAACAGACGCAATGCCTCAGACAACTGTCGTATGTAATGACTTGGTAGTTTCTCGCTGGTGTATGGCAGCAGAGAAGAATCATAAAAAAGGCGATCTGCTGGAATCTACAGATGGTTCAAAGAAAACTTCATGGAAATATATTGCTCAGTAGTTAAAAAAAGTAGTCTTTCCAATTGTGTTAAATGTTTAAGAACATATGGTAAGTGTGAGTTGATTTGGGGCAAAAGACTCAAACAAATAATAATAATAAAAATAAAACAGAGAATACAAAAAAATGTTCCAGATCCTGAATAATTGCATTATGAGTGTTTTCTTTAAACTTAGCACTGGCCTAAAGTATACAAAATAAAATATTCAGTGTCGTTTCATGCAAATACCAGGTTCAAGACTAACAGTCCTCAAAAGCTATCAGATCCGTCCAGGCTTGTCTGTTTGGTTCTGCAGCCTCATGTGTAGTTCCATAACAGACAAGCAAATAGACAACAGGTCATATTTTACTTTTAGTAACAAAGGCACTATTCCCATTGACATCAAAAGGAATTGCACCTGTGATTCAGATAGCAGGACTTAAACCAATCTTTGCAGATCATCTTTTCTTTGGAGTTTCTTGACTGTCAGAGTATTTTTGATGTTAGTATTATTTCATTTTGAATTTAAAGGGAAAAAATGTTGCTACACTTACCTATGCTGCACTCAATACACCCATCCCCAAACATATCAAGCCTGATCCTTGAAATATTTATCTCTGCATTACTTCAGCTCAAAATACCAGAGAAGTCAGTAGGAGTTGCTGTGGGACAACCTTCAAGGATTACAGGCTTTGGATATCGTAAGTATTTACCTATAGAAAGAAAAAAATATCCTTTTCTATTCCATTACATTTCATAAAAGTTAAGATTACTGGAGGTAGAATCTACCCTAATTTCCTTTACATATTCTCCCAGTATTCACAATTCACAGAAATTCCAGGACTAGGAAGGAATTCATAATTCCACTAAGGAATGCATTCCATTTCTCTTGGTTTTGTTTTGTTGTTTTTTTTTTTTTTCCTGAAAATAATTTCCATCTAAAGGAATAACAATCAGCTTAATCAGAGCATCGAAAACTACAAAATGGACACAGTACTGCTCTCCCTAATCTCAAGTGACACATCATTACTCATATCCACAAATCCACAATAAATCTGTGTAATAGATGAAAAGACTGTGAACTGGAGAAAAAAAAAGAGAGAACCAAAGATGTACCAACTAAATACCCAAGAAGGAGACTAAAAGTGAGGACACCAAAATAATGACAGCATTAGAAGCATAATAGAGCATAATTAACTTGGAGAAAGATGCCAATACTATGCAAATAAGTGCAGTGACATGCAGTTCATTCTAGGAACTAGAATGTTATATACATATGCATGGTGCTAAGTGTATCCTTGTATGTTCTCCAGCATCATGATGCAAGTGCTCCAACCAGGAGATTCACGTATCTACATCTACTGACTTTTTCCTGTCAGTTTTCTGCAGCTAAGAATGATGATGTATTTAGAGATTATGCTCATGGATACCTGCAGCATCAGATTTGTCTTGAGGTCATGTACTTTGCAAAATGCATCTCTACTTCTGTCCCATTTCCTGCACCAATGTTTAAAAAACCTATGTATTTCAACATCCCTATAGATTTACAGGTTTAAACCCTTACTTAAGAAGCTAAAAAGGCTGCTCAGGGAAAATCTTGTTACCATCATGCCTTCTGTACTCTGGAAACAACAAGCCCTGCCCAAAGGAATTGCAAAGGAGAAAACAAGCAGAGCTCATACTCCAAAATCTATTTAAAGCTAACTATATATTTTTTTTCCTACAGTTATCTCAGAGTATCCCTGTTTTAAGTACTCATGGTCAGCTAGGCTTTATCTCTGGAAATTCATGGAGTTTTATTTTACTTGCCCTAGAGTTAGATTGTATGTGGAAGGTATTAGAAATTCCTTTTTCTCTATCAGGTCTGAAAGAAAACTCACATTACCTGAAATCAAAACAAAAATGGCATAAATTTGGCAGGAACAGATTTATTTGAATATTCAAATGATTTTTTGAAGAATTCATCCATTTTAAAATCTGTTGCACAGATACACCACCAATAGAAATGACAATGAAAGCGAACATACTCTACGGAAATAAAAACTACGGAGAGTGAATAAGGACATGACATGAGAAAAACCTCTAAAATCACTCTCTGAATCACTGCTTTACTTAGTTAAAGCATTTAGAGCCAAGATGAAGGATCTAGATTCATTTAATAAACTCTGGCCATGGTGTCCTTTATCAGTAGAAGTTTTTCTAGTTTTCATTAGTTCTGAAAGATTTAATGCTTAATAGATTAAATAACTATAATTTACAGTAGCAGATATTCAGGTTCCTAAGCCTTTTCATACATGAGTATTTTATCTTTTAGCATCCTTTATCTTATTTTCCATTATATTCTCTTATACTTTGTATTTTATTTAGTGGTTTAGTGACTGGTAAGGAAAAAAGAGAAGCAAGATATATGAGTGGAGTCCTGAAATCTCCCTCTTTCTCATTCTGAAAATTGCTATTAAATTCAGAAATCATTCAACAGACATTAGCTAATCAACATTACTCTGAAGGATTACATTATATAACAGGAGATGCACCAACTTGTATTAAGAAACATCTGACTTCAAACTACATGCTAAAATCAACAGGAATATACTATCTTAAATACTTGAGCAAAACTCAGTAAAAGATACAGTAGGCAAACATTGTAGTCAGCTCAGCAGTGATTACCAACTCATGCTCCAAATTCACTATAAAATGAAAATCAATATTTCCACAAGTTCCTGCAACATAAAAGATAACCTTCATTGATTTTTCTAGACTTAGGCCTCACTGATAAAATCTAATATAAATTTTCAACCACGAGGATTTGGATCAGAGCAGGGGTGATAAGTCCTGCACATCTCTTAAGAGGTGGAGAATTTTTTTTTTTTAAAGTGCACGTTCATACTATTTATAATTTGCCCTGTGCAAGTGAAAGCCTTTTCCACCGGCGCTATCAGGGATCTCTTCTAATTTTTATTACTGTGAGGCTAAAGCCTGTTCCAGATAATTTGGAAATTTCAGGGGAATTGTGATAGGGCTGATGGTGCAGCCCTGGCTGACTTGAGAAAAGAGTTAACCCGTAATAGCCTCCATGGCCGTGCTGATTAAATGTTGCCATAGATGAAAGGCCTGCCATCGCCGCAATAAATTAACCAATCACACAAATCCCAAGTCAGTGCTAATCCTTCCTTGATACTCTGATCCTCTGATCAGCTCAAGGAGGTAAAGAAACTGGCTTGTGACGCTTGGTGCTCTAACCCCTGGATTTCATGTACACAACGAGCTAATGATATCTTGCTGACCAGTTCAATGGGATGAACTTCTCTCACAACCCTTAGGGAACACTGTGGCCTTCTTTAAAAAAATGACAAGCACATGGCAGGTTTTGTGTTTTATTGCGACACCACGGGAAAACTAACCAGCACTTGTTAACTGTTAACCACAATAAGCATCAAACTGACGCCCACTATAAAGCCTGCTGTGCTTTACAAGTGACAGTGATGGATTAAACAGGAACCAAGACACTAAACCAAGGACAACTGTTCAAGTAATTGCGATTAAACTATCCCCCTTTTGATAGGGAAGTCTGCTACCTTTCCTATTAGCCCAGTTTTTATCCTGTTCTTACAATTTTAGGAGGGAGAATAGGAGTGAGGACACGTGTCCACACATCCAACAGTGAACAAGACAGGAAGAGAGAGTCACTTTACCTCTTACTCTCAATTGTAACAGCCACAGCATGATTATAATCAGATTTAGACATAGGCTCATTTAATCAATTAACAGAAGGCTTGAACACATGCAGCATTTTCTCATTAATTATGTGAATGCTGTCTTTCCAATACACTTTGTGAAATTGAGTCTGTGCAGCCTGTGTTAGTATACTTCATAATTGGGGAAACTCTTTTTTTGTGGTAATTGGTTGCTAAAAGTAAGAAAGCTCTGGGGTTTGCCTCTAGGGCTTCCACACATAAAGAGTTCTGAAAGTACTTCATTATCTCTCCTGGTCAGTTCTGTGAAATTAAAACTGTTTTTCCCTTATTCTTTGAGGAAGTGGCTTGAAAGCAGGGTTCCTAGAAAATGTCTGTGCATATGTGTGGTGCATGTATGGGCATGTATGTCTGTGCTCACGCAAACGTACACGCGTCCACGTAAAATCACATAACCCGGGCTTCTCTTAGGGACTGCCAACACTGAAGTCAACACAAACATGAAGCACATGGGGTTTGATCACTACTGTTTATTGAGGCATGATAGGTCTCCAGATATAAGTGGGTTTTATAACTTCTTCAACAAAGATTTATTTTTCCAAACGTACCCAATGAAAATCAATCATACTTGAGGGATTTGCTAACTTCTTAAGTTTTGGGATGGTGTCCAATTGGTCAGACTAGATATAATTTATAGAATACGTAAGCTATTTGGAAGGGCCATAGCTAACTGAGTCACTATAATTATTGCCTGTCTTCACCTGTTTCATACATCTTTTTGTATGTATACATGTCTTGGGGATACACATGCTCTTACCCACATGGGCTCTGCTGCTGCTACCACAACCCTCTCCGTGACTTTCTCAGCTAACCTCTTCACACTGCTGGGCTCACAATAGTTAGTCCTGGAGCAAGCCTTGTGGGAATTAATTAGTAAGAATAAGACAAGAAGATAGCTCTGCAAGCCATTGTGGGCCAGAATTTCCCAGTAATACAGCTATTTCTGGCAAAAACTGTTTTCCAAGAAGAGCAGATGTTAGTGCCATCCAGAAAGGTACTTAAAGTACACTTTATTCAATAGAACCACAGGGGTTGGAAGAAATTAAATGGGGCTCTTCTTTCAAATTTAATCCCTTTGATTTTACCTCTGATGCTTCTTATTGGCTAATGTGTATCTACTTTAATGCTGCACTTATCCAAGTTAACCATACTGCACAGTTAATATTTTAACTTTTACTGGCTATCAGAGCAATACAAAAGATCATACTTTATGATAAATCATTAAAACAATATGCTTTAAAAATAATACCTTGTGGAAGTGGTTTTAACATATGCAGAGATTCTCAGACTTGATAGCTCACAGTAAAGTTTAAAGTAAAATAATTTAATGAAGATAAAAGCAAGACAAGTCATTTATGAGCATTTATACTTTATGAGGATGGAAGTCATCTTCAGAAAGACCTATGCATGCTTTCAGTTTAAATCCCTTCCTTCATAATATAAATGTTTTATATTTCCACAATAGCATTACGCTAAGAAAAAAAACCCATTCCACCTTTGCTAAGTGAGAGACTTCTCTAAGGACAAATATATTCTCTGACAACTAAATCAATGGCCTTGGACATACTTGATCCTCATTCTCTCCACACCACTGGACTTCACAAAACTCTAAACACAACCTTTTAGTCGAGCAAAGCTGCACCATGTTTTCACATAAAGATCTCCATCTGTGCGCGCACAAGTGAAAATGGGAAAATATACACATTCATCAGTGATTGCTCTTATGAAGCTTCAGACACACAGATTGGGTCCACGCTCTGAAAACTTTACTCACTAGCTAACAAAACCTCTATCTCCTGCTGTTCTGCAAATACCATGGATAGACTAGATTACAGTATCTTTAGAGAAGCTAAAATAGCATTCAGAAGGGACATTTATAGCGCTATATTCATCTTCTCTCACAGAATCATAAAACTCATAGTACAGCAGGCATAGAATCCATTGCAATCAAATCACTAAAGAAGGCAAGAGGAAAGAGAGCTTGCTCAATTTTACTGGGAACAGAGAAGGTAGGCTTCATCCAAAGATTGATTCTTTTATATTTCTGCTGGAATTTTTCTGTTACTAGAACTAAAGAAAACAAACGAAAAAAAGCCCCCGCCATCTCTGTATTTTAAATAATCTTCAATATATGCCATTGTATACTCTTACTATGGAAACTAAGAAATTAAAACACACATAGATTGCCTTAATATATATGATAGTATACAAAAATAGTCCTTCTCTTCAGGTGACAGTTTCACTTGACTGCTTTGTCTGTTTTGTCAGAGTAAGGGTCCCAAGTAAGTGGATGAATTTGTCACAAGGAAAACTAACTTCATTTCCATTTCCTACATTTCCATTCTGTCCTTGTTTTGATAACTCTCCAGTCACCAGGAGCACAATGTTTTAAACTGTGGTTTCAAATGTGCTAATGTAAATTCCACATCACTGGCATCTGCAGAGAAGGATGGGAAGTTCATCCCCAGTGTCGGTGCTGTTTTAAGTGCAATACCACGGTGGTATTGAGGTCAGCACTATGCTCAGAGAGACCTTACAAAGAAAGTGGGTTACTTAGGAAACTGAGTAATGCACCTAAACAGGACCATCTCCCTTGGCAGATTTACCACCGAATAACAAGGGTAGGAGAGCAAAAATAAAAGCATGCAAGGAGAGCAGATTTAAAAGAAGTAATTCACACGTTTTCATCTGGAGGCTGTAAGATCTTACCAAATTCTTTGTCAAAGAACAAAGTAATGAAATTTTAAAGTTTTTACTACAATAACCTTGGATCTCCCAGGGAATATTCACTGAAATATGAGAGAGGTTTTAATACCTGGAAGCACAGCTGCATTATAGTGAGGTCAATTCAGGAACACTATTGAGACTCTAGGCCATAATGACTCCATATGGAGCCGGACAGTAGCTAAGGTAATAAACTTTCACAGTGTGATTTCTTTGCTCAGTGCAATACTCACATAATTCAGCAGTTACTCATCTTTCATTCAGTGGAGAAGGCATTTTTTCCCCCTTTATTTAAGAGCGACCATGTGCTCATTCTTTCCTCCTCATCACAAGGGGTTTACATATCCAAAGAAAACATTAACTGAATTCCCAATTATAAAAACAGAATTTTATGACTGTCTGAATGCCGTAGAAAAGGAAAATTCCTCAGTCCTTGACCCCTACACAAAGATGTTTCCGTTTGTCTTAGACACTGGTGTTAAATGGATATTGGCCTTAGCTTCCGGAGTAATAAGACACTAAATGCATTTGAGGACACAGAAATAAGAAACTGGGGACAGCTGCGGACAGCAGATTTGGGACACTGGTATCATGTATGTAACAAATCTTTATTAATAAGTACATTAAATCCCATATTTTTCATTTATAACCGCTGCATAATTTCCTGTTAACACTTCATGTAAATTCCAGATAAGGTAATAATTTTTTTTCAGAATTCTATTTCTGTTTCATTATATGTTCTACACTCTGCCCCACAGGTCAGTCGCATGATTGAAGTTTTATGCCTCATTAAAATTCCCCTAGTTAAAACATGGAGACAGAATTTTGGTAATTCCTTTCTCCACAACTACAATTAACCATTCTGCTGGGTTCCTGTATTACTGCAATCCAAGTTTAAAAATTACTGTATCGTGAGATGGTCAAGGGGTCTAAATGTCCTAAACATAAGGCTCTTATATTTCTTTGCTCCAATGGCTGAAAAACCCTGCACCACCACCTCCCAGTTCAGTATTTCTAGCTAGCAGCTGCTATCAGAAACCTAAATAACAAAAATATGCAAACTTGCACACTAATTCCCTTTGGAGATAGATCTTGGCTGCAGCCCTGTCATAAATCAGAGAATTTCGATATGAAATGAGGCAAGCAGCTCTAATCATTTCTGCATTTCAAATTGGATCACTGGCTCAATCACTGGGCTTTTTTAAACTGCTTGCCTAAGAGCAAATGTGAGGCGGGAGATAATTCTGAAGAAATCTCTTCTTTTGTGGCCGTAGAACTCTTTTAACTGTTTCAAGACTGAAGGCCACATTTCAGTGATAATAACATATATCTGCTGCGAGAGATATGGATCCTTAAAGACATCTTCCCTCTCTTTCAACTCATAGAATTCCATCAATATCTGCATATATTATATATATTAATATATGTGCATGTGCATATGGGTGTTGTGTGCATAAAAAGAGAGGGAGAGAAAAGAAGAGAGAAACATCTGACATGTAGCCTCAGTATATTTCTCTTTAGAATTTTCTCTTCTGACTTGGTGTGGGTCTGAATTGCTGCAATGACTGCATAGTTAACTTTGTACATATATACCCAGGCACTTCGGAAATGTATTTAACGGTGAAAGCAAAACTGAAAAGTAACCCTCACCTGCCCAGGTTTTGGCTCAGAAATAAATCAGAATATAAAATCAAGGTAAACAGAGATCTTTGATAATTGTGTATGACCTCCAAAGGCCTCCTCCTTACCCATCAAAGTCCTGAAATTCTCCTTTATTACACTATTGATTTTCTATTTTCATGCCTTATCTAAACCCTGAAAACAATATATCACAAAAATTACCCTTACAGTCAATTACTGTGCAAACAGCATCCTCTTGACTCGTTGTTTTTATGCCCAGAGTGTCCGCTCTTTTTCACCCAAACAGTACTACTGGCTTGTTACAGTTTCAGTGTCCTCACCGCAGTGCTTTGAAATTGAATTTAACTCTATTATCAGCAGGCTTTTGTAATCTCATGTAAGCCTAATAGTGATCAGATGGAATTTTACAGCTAAGCTCCCTGCATTTTAAGGACTAATTTAAAATATTTATATTTTTCTTTTTTGTTTTAGACAGTTAAAAAAATCACCTAACCAGGTTTTATTGTCCCCTATTTTCACCTTCTAGCACCTCATACTCTTATTTTCTTTCTGGAAGCTGGATACATAATTTTTGATACTTAATTTTCTATTAATAAAATTTAGTAAACTGCTTCATTCAACACTGATCCTAATTTTTAATGATCTTATTATCACTGCTCAGCACTAGTGGTGCAGCCATAAAACAAATAAGACTGTTTTGGATTATCTCATCTAAGTATAAAAATATGCTGGCAGGTAAGACCATCCCAAAACTCTGCATTGCCACCCACACTTGATTCTCTCAAGGTTTAAAAATAAGCATATATATATTTATACATATCTGTATCTATATGTTTATATTTATACATGTGTGTGTGTGAGTGTGTATGTGTGTGTATACATATATATTTGAGTAAATATGTATGTACTTTTTTCAGACACCTTGACAGCTGCAAGGGCTATACTGCCAGTGTTCTTAAATTCTTCTGTCATGCACACAACATAAAAAAGAAATTTAAAGAACTCCTGTCAGGATTGCCAGAGAATATGCTGAGGAGCCCAGCTCACCATCAGACACATCCTTGCACCCAATGACACTTAATACTGAAATGTGGAGCCAGCATAACCATGGAGTTCAAATGACGCTTTGAGATCTTCTATGGTTCACTCTCCAGGATGACAGATTTGGCTTTCATGAATAAGCCTCAGAATTCATTCCCCCTTGGCCTGAATGAAGTTTGGAAGAAGAGTAAACCCAAAAGTGATCTGAGATCTCCAGAAACCCAAGCCTTTAAGCACAGTGCCACTGGCTGGGACCTACCCATCCTCAGTTGCTTAGCACCTGTGCACAGCCTGCAGGACCTGCAAAATCAGACCACAAAGCAGCACACTGAAAACCAAAGCCCAGTAACAGCAACAACCAGACTGCCAGTAGGCTTTTACTCCTCTATTCAAAACAATACATTCAATGTTAATACATCAAGCCTCATGGGGTCTCGCCCGTTAAGTTTGAGGATTTGAATCTCATGAATGTGGAATCTGCATTGTTCTCAGCAGAGGTCACTTTGCTGTGCATGTACGAACATGCGGGTTCCTTCAACAGCTTACAAGTGTAACAGAACTGTCAAACCCATTTTGAGCTCACCTCTGTTTCTTCTGTGTCTCAGGGCATGCAATCCCAAATCCTTGTGGTTCAGAGGGGAGTTTGAAGCCATACACTGATGCTGTTTCAGGAGCAGAGTGTTTGGTGTTATCTCTCGGACTCATCTATCACCAATAAGAACTTATAATGACCTATCCTCCCACCCCATTGATATTTTTCTGTGCGAAAAGGGTGCAAACTTCATAGCACGCACATTAGAGGAAAGCAGCCCTATACCAGGTCTGAAATTAACTCTCCAATGTACAACATGCATCATGATTTAAGTGATTAAGGAGGTGCCAGCAAAAATTCGATTGAGCAATCATCAGTCTTTTAATGTACGTTATCATACTTTCCCCTCTCTCTGCCTTGGTTTCAAAAAGCCTCATGATTAATGCCACCTTTCTTCTAAAAATGTGAAAGCAAACAGTTCACCATAAAGTTTTGATTTAGGTTAATTTTCTGATAGTATCTATTTCTTTGCTTACATTTAAAATCAGTGTCCACTGAAAAAAAAAAATCTAGACCATATTGAAATGTTTAAACATGACCCCAGGCTGCTTCTAGAGAACATTAAAGGAAGGTAAATTGTAACATTTTCTAAGAAACATCTGTTTTCATACAGATGTTTCTCATAACCACTGGCTGTGGCATGGCTGTAGACAGGTGCACAGAGCTGCAGTCTGCCACCAAGTTACACATTTTTTTCTCTAGGGAAAACCAATATTTTTTAGTGGTTATCTCACTGCTGTTGTTGTTGTTATTTTCCTTGTCAGCACAGCAGAGTGAAATAGCTTCTTTGAGCCGAGGTGTACAGCATCTTCTCAATAAATAAAATTCAGTTTAATGTTGCTAAAACCCTAATAGTTATAATATAATGAAGCACTCCAGGCTTCACAATCCTAAAAAGAATTAACCCAGTAACATGATAATAGAGGAGTTCAGGTAAAATACGGATCTTCATGGTACAACACAAAAATGACCTCCTCTAACACAGCCCTTTTGACACTTGTGGGAAGGAGTTTTCTTTAGGCATGGGACCCCAAAGCATTTTGAAGGAAATTTCTCACTTGGTGGAAAATTCAGGCTTTTTTCTATCTCCCTTCTTTTCTCCTCCCTAACTTCACCTAATTTAAAAATCAGGGTAGAGAAAAAAGTTACAAAAGATACAAAGACTGGACATGAAAAAATAAGAGCCACATATTTTGGTGATAAGTGTTCTATTCTGGTTGTATTCAATACACTGATGGTATTCAGTGTATTCATAACTTCATATGAAAATCAGTGGGATTCCAGAAAATTCCATGTGTCTTTTGCTGCTGAGATATTGAATATACAGGAACTGTATGGATAACTAAATAAAATATGGACAAATTAAAAAAAAACCAAAACCAAACAACCAAAAATTATGAAAAAGTCAGTATCTACAGAATGTAAGGATTTCACAGCAGTGTTATGTCATACTGTCTCACTTTAGACAGTATTTTTTATCTTTACTGTACATATTTTACCATGTCACTATTTAGATCGCCAAATATAATCAAATTTTACTAATTGCTACATTAAGAGTTTTAACTTTCACAAGTCCTGAATGTTTTAAACTTTAATTACACACAGTTAATATCAAATAGAGTTGTATTTCATCACTGACACCTTTATGAGCATTGCAAGCATCCCATTTATTGCTCTATGCTCCACCTTTCAGGGCTTCAGGCCCCATTTCCATCTCCTTACACTCACTGTTAAAGGTACAACTAGACGTATCAGTAGTTCCTCTGCTCATCACAGACAGGGCAGCCATGGTCTCACTTTGTACTTCACACAACTTGTTGAACGATTCTTGTTAGATGAGCTACATCTTCTCTTTTGAGAGTCGGGGGGGGGGGGGGGGGGGGGAGAGTTGTGTTTGTTTTTTGTTGTTTGGTTGTTTTATGTTTTTTGTTTGGTTGGGTTTTGTTTTTTGTTTTTTTAATCTAAAATGCTGCAAAAATCCTTTAAGACCACCCTGAGTTTCACAATGAAATGTGTCTGAAATTCTAAACCTTCTCATAATTGAAACACTTCTCTAATTCATTTACAAAGATGAGTTCAAAAAGAAGGCAAAGGTGTGCCATTGTCTCAAGGAAATCAGAGTCATCCCAGCATTGCCTACAAATTCCTAGATAGGCAAGGATAATGAGATGGCCATCTCTACTGGAGGTCTCTCCCCAAAATTTATCTCAGACAACATTGTTCTCCAGCACGTATCTCAGTTAAGCTGTGGCAACAGGACATTTACTTCTCAGTAAAGACAAATACCTAAAGGAGTGATCCAAATGCAAAGAATTAAAGTGCACTACTCAAACTAAATGTATTAAAAATAAAGTATATGACAGGTTGAAAGAATTATTCCAGCCTCTTAATTTCAATTGAGGTGAGGCTGAACAACAATAACTTTACATTTTCTTGCAGCCTTATTCAGTCAGCCAAAACTGTAGGTAAAAGCTTCTGAAGTAAGGAGATTCAGTTAAAACAAGCACCTTTTTTTGCAGTTCAGATCAAAGGTGACATATTTATTTTAATGTGCTTTTTTGAATGGTAAGAAAGAGAATAGTACTTTATGTTAAAAAACATTTTTTTTCTCATTCTACTTTCCATCTCTGCTTCACTTTACACAGGAATCTTTTCTCTTTACAATTCAGTGCAACATGTGTAAACATGGATTATACCACATCAGAAACCAAGTTAGCTATCTCAAGAGAATTTGTATCTCTGCTGTGTGTAAGTAAGCAGATTAATTCCTAGATCAGGCACTACCTAATGCATTTTCAATTCAATTTCTTCTTTTCTTTCTGCACACAAGATCAGGGAAGTGGGATTATTTTATTAATTTAACTAATATTTTGCATGTTTTTCTCTGTTATCTCTCTTTCCTCTAAAATTTTTTGTTAGCTCTTAGTCAGTGATTTAGTATGAGCAAGGATGTGTAAAGACAAGAGACTGTAGCCCTCAACACCTTACTGAGAAATAAATTATGTGGGAGTGACAAACTTTTCCTCCCAATGCACTACTGGGAATAAGGAATTCTCACATTTTTCAAACCCTGATCCACAGCAGCACAACCTGCCTGGGGTAAGCTCAGTTATTGTAATAAATTTGGGAGAACGTTATTTATTCATTAACATTTATGCTGCTTTTATGGAAAATCTCAGAAGTAAATAATGAGCCAGTCTGGTTTTATTTCAGCAGTGCCTGCTAGCACTGTTTGAGGTAAAGGTCTGTCAACACATCACAAAGCACGGGATTTACTGTGAAAGATCAGTCCACTGGTCCATCGAGCCTGCTAGCATGCCTCTGGAAGCACCCGAGTCTGATGCTTAAGCAGAAGATGGCACAGTAAGCCCTTAATACACCTGACTAATTGTGTGTAATGTAAAACTTGGGCAGGGGCAGAAGCAAGAGATTCCTTCTTGCTCTCTGCTGCACTCACTTAATGCCCAAAGACAGAAGAGATTATGCCTCTGTAAGCAGCAAAGTAACAGACAGTGATGAAAGTTTAAGGATCCTTTTCAAGTCAGCCCTACAACTAGCCTTAGGAATAGGCGTGCTACCCTGAACAGAGAAACTCATCATACATTTCTATTTTACACAAAATTACCATTCAGTCATTCTATTTTTTATTATTTTATTAACATTCTTAAAATCAGTTCTAAATGCTACTTCCAAGCAATTAACTCTAAATCACCTGTTTGGGGTAGAGCTGGAAATGAAGGAAGGGCAAGTCCTTGAACACTACAGAAAGATCTTGAAGATCTTTCAAGACTAGTAAGAAAAAGGACAGATAAATAAAAGAAAGAAGAAGGAAATACACCTGAAAAAGTGAACAAGAAGAGACCGGAAAGTGAGGAGAAAGGCTAAGGGGCAAGTAGCCGAAACATAAATAAGAGATAAATATCAGGATATGTGGGACAGGAAAGTGAAGAGCCAAGGGAATCTGTGTGGCTGCAACCAATGCTGAAGGGAGAGACCTGTTGGGAGTACGGACAGAGTAACAAGACAAAGGCAATCAAAGCCAGAACTTCACCTTTCCACAATGCTCTAGACTCTCTACTCTTTAAGACCCTCAAGTTCTGCATTCCAGGTGATCTTACAGAAATACTCAGAAGTTCAGAATATGAACAAGATGTCCGATAGGGGTGTATGCATGAAGACATGGAACAGTAAAAACTCTCAAATACATTGCCAAATAATCACCCAAACAGGCTAACAGGAAAAAAACCAAACATGAGAGTCTCTGGCTGTGATGACTATCAAGGGCTGAAGTTGATGAAGTTGGAGAGTATTTGACCCGAGCTAAAGACTGTAAGGACTTTTATACATTTTTGAGATACATGCTATAATTGGTATTTCTCCTGCAGAACAATTTCCTTCATCTAAACCTGAACTCATCTTTTTCAGTATATGCACAAATACAGCAATAATCTATAGTGCATGCCATACACAGCTATAAGGTGATCCTGTACGCATTCTCAAACTCCCCCTGCCACAAAACAACCCCACCCAAACCCAACCAAAACAATCAAACAGGAAGCAGGGAATTTTTTTTTCTAAAATGAGTAATTTTTTTCCTCCCTAGACATTTGTGAAATTAGTTATTTTAGTTGTCACCCCTTTCAGAGAATGATGTTCATATCTAAAGTTAAAATTAATACAAATGACTGAAGAGGCACAGCCTCATTACAAAGGATTTATACACAAACCCTCTTATCAATACCAACCTCCTAGTTCTTAGACTCCTAAAGACAGAAATATGGAGCTACAAATAACATTCATTTCCCAATTACTATGCCAACCAGCTCTTTCATTATAGACTGTATTTGCATTTGACTGACTGGCCTATTGGAAACATAGTGCTGCTACACCATCATCAAGCATTTTCTCTTTTTCAAAGACATAATCCAGACTATGCACACCAGTGCGCTATCTATTGGTTTACTCATCCCTTTACATTATAAGGGACCCTACTCTATGCAAATCTGGATATTTTTTTTAATATATACATTCATGTTTAAATTTTAAGGCATCAGTTATGAAATTATGGGAATTTGTTACAGAGTAATTGTTTCTTGACTTATGTATGAGTCTACTGATTTTCTTTCATTTTTCATAGGTGGTACATTTGAGAATGCATTCCAAGAAGCATTGTTTTGTATTTGCATTTTCTTTATAGTTAATATCTGCATATAATATACATAAAAAGTTTAGTCTCCTTTTGTATGATGAATTGTCTATGAACAGACCGATTCCTAGATGTCTATTTTAAGTAACAATTTTTCTTATTAAAAAATATAAAAATTAGCTCAGACCTCAGGGTGCTAATGTACAACTCTTTGGGCGCCTGCTCATCATGCCAGGGAATAATCTCATAACACAGGTGATTGTCTAACCTGTAAGAAACCTGAGACCTCCAGTGTGCTGTCAGGCTGGTCTCTTAATTTCTTTGTGCTTTGATCTTCCATTAGAAAATGTTTCCTGTTCTTTGTCCCTAAGTTCTTTCAAGAAGGGATTTCTCTTTGCCATCTTGATTCAGGCATTGTAATAACAGCAGGGTTATCTGGTTTGTGATGTGTAATAGGCTAGACTGGATACCAAAAACTTCTTGGGGCAGAAAGGGCAAATCAAAGAAATAAAGTTATAACAGTTTAAATACTCCAATTCAAATAAATAGTCACAAACACCGTTGTCTGTTATTTATGCAGGTATAATTGATTTTAATGTTTTCTTGTTGCTTCTTAATCTAGTTGTTTTGGAATCAGGATTAAAGTGAACTGACTGTAGTATCAAACAAGATGAACAGAATGTCTCATACTTGCTGCATGTGGCCAAAGCTGGGAACTAAGGAATGGAGTAAGTGGAATATTTTGCTATTATGGAAGTAAAATTATGGCTCTTTGTCATTCTTTATAGAGGGAGAAAGAGGGACAATTGATGGAAATAATCCACCTTGTTTCCTCAGATATATCCAATTTTCTTCATGATATCTTTATTTTATACATATTTGGGAATAAGGAAGAAAACTGTAGTGCTCTGCTTTGCATTGTGTCTAAAATTAAACTCATCATGGTTTCAGAACAAGAAAGAAAAGTTACCTCTCCACTGAAACATTTAGGATTCTACACCTAGCACACCGTGGTCATAAAATACGCCACTAAGACTTCTGAAATAAAAACAGGCAAATGAAAAGTGGTGCTATTCCATGAATTTGAAAAAAATTCAGATTTTTTTTAAAAAGCTATAAATAATGAGGGAAATTTTTCAAAAAGTCAACATTTTAAAGAGATCAATGTTTAAATGTTAACACTTCAAAATTCTACCAGTACACTGTTTTTCAGTAACATTCATGACAAATTGTTGTCACTAGTCTATTGAACGCTGTATTGTAGAAATGCTCTGGTGGAACACACCCATTTTTGTATACAAATACTGCAATGATGTATCAGATTACACAAGAAACACTTTTGGTACGGACAAGATTAAAATAAAGTTGGGTAAATGGAAAAGAAATCTTAAGATAATTCTGCCCTGTAATGTCTAAAATCTTGACATATTTCAAATTTCTTTTACAGATACATTCTTCCCATTTTTCTCAGGAATGATTTCAAAATTACTCTGCTCCTCTCTCTGCTTGTTACAACTAAAATGAAAAGCAAAATGAAAAGGAAAATGAAATGCACATCTTTATTATTCATATTGTATCCAAAAGTACAATTCAATGAAGAGTACCCCATTCAATGAAAACAAGAAATGCCTCACTTTTTATGGGCAAAACACTACTCAAATATCCTTCTACACATCTTACAGAGGAAATTTTTCATCTATATAAATCCAGCTTGATGACTTTTTAATTTCAATTTACAGTGCTTTCATATATGATATTAAAACAGTAGGCAGTGGCATTTAATTGAATCAAAAGGCAATATTATGATAGTGAGTTCAGTCATGCTCTTACTGTTAACACTGGTGCAATGATTTATTCATTTGTCATCCCACTTACTTTCATGTTCGAACAAACATAAATTAAAGTTACACCTCTTCATAAACTACCAGTTGGCACATATGTAATACTGGTAAAGATATAAATGTAAAAATTAGCAGAGATCATGATAATATATATGCTCTATTCCAAATTAAAAACTTTCTGACTTTGTCTAGTAAAAACTATCATTTCTGTCATGTGCACATTCCTCTTTCAGAAAACACAATGGTAAATTTAGTGACTGGTGTGTCAAATGTGAGGAATTGTAATCAAGTTGAGAACTGCAAAGGAAATCCAAGTCAAACCACAGGAATTCCTCACGGTCAGTGAGGAGTGTCATTACTGAAATGGAAATAGTTGGTAAACACTTTCCAGGTCTTAACATATCACTAATATTAGCATTTTACCTAAATAATTAGATGGGCATTCAAACATACCTCAATTTCAGGAAAAATGTGGAAACTGCTGATTTTTTTTTTTTTTTTAAATTCTACACTGGAATTATTTAACAGATCTATTAATGTAACACTTGGAGCCTTTCTCCCCACAGCAATCTAGTGCTCAGGGCACGTGCCTTGCACTGGAAGCTATGCATGAGGCCCTTTGATGCCTTAGGCACAGAACTAGTGTCACTCACATTTTGCAGTCCTGCCATCAAAACAACGGGTCATTCACTTTTCATTTTTTATCTATTCTGTTGTACTTTTTTATTTACTGGAGAATAAAAATTAATGGCTTCAAGGAGAAAAGGGCACTGCAGGTCTCATATATCCCATGCAATAGCCTCTGGGCTCTGCTTTTGTTTCTTCAACTAAATCTTGAGAAGTCTTACATTAAGAGTAACCATATTTTTCAGCAAAATAGCATTATGGTGCTTTGTGTTTTCTAATTATTCATCTCCACCAGTAACTATAAACAGCTGGCACTGGTGCAAAATTTGTTACAGGGAGATTAATGTTGGCAGCGCAAGAGCTTCTGAGCTTTTTAAAATAAATTTGGCACCAAGCTCTAAAAGGGTTCATCACTGATCTAGATTACATTCTTCTTTATCAGAAAATATGTTTCAAAATTTCTATATAAATAAATACTCCCAATTTATTTGTATTTTCTTCCACTAGATTAATGCATATAGGGAGAGTTCTCTGAAGTCATCTGCACACTCACTGCATTTTTCATTCCCTGTCTCTAAAAAAACTCACGTCTGCTGCTTTAGTGTGATGTAACTGTTACTATACTAATCTTAATTATTGCCATTTTAGGTTTTGGCTTCTACACTCACTTGTTGCCATTGCATTCATGTCTGGTTTAAAACCTGGGCCTAAGCTTGTTGAGGCTAGCAGCTGTCTTTTTAATATCAGGTCCAGAGCCTAGCAAAAAGGAGCATTAGTTCCTGACTCAAACCTCAACAGGCTGCCGCACTACAGATGTTGGACATCATAATAATGATTGTATCTTCCTCACACAGTGATTATTAGCAAAACTGTACAGCTTTCAAAGAGCCCTTGTTTTTACTTTTCACCAGCAGCTGAAGCAAGGAACATATTTCCATTACAAGATGAAGCTGCACAATCTCATCCAACAAATGATCTCACTTTGACCCTCACACTAACTTTGCTATTAAGCAAAAACAGGCACATTTTCAAATATTGATTTCAACTAATGTCTGATCCTAACAGGCATGATCTTATCGGGGCCCCACTATAATAGAAGGAGTGTCAGAGTTAAACAGAATAGGTTTAGATAAGATCACAATCTTCCTCACCATGATGTGATGCTATCACTGAGTGAGTATAGTATTTTCAGTAATTATCATTAATAGATATTGGCAACAGAAGAGTGGTCACTGCTAAGATCCAAACAAATTTGGGCATGATTAAATAAAACAAGTTTTATCTGAATAGTGGGTAAGGCTATGTTATATGCCCCAAGAGACTTTGCTGCCTTTATTTTTTTAAAAAAATTATAGATATTAAATTAAGAGAGAAATATTGAGGAGCAACATTGCTATTTTAGCTTGTTCTGTACCTTCTTTTTTGTGGCAAACTGCCACTTTAGTCTTCCTGCTGTTTTCCTGATGTCTGCTTAGACCAGACATCCCATACCATGTTGTGTTGACAGACCCTGGTGCCAGGGATTGGCTCAAGAGCCATGGCCACAGCTGATTTCACAGCACCTTCCCTTCTCAGCAGAGACTGGAGCAGCAAGGAACTGTCTGACAGGAGGTGTTGGAAGCAAAGGATCATCCTTCTAGATTTTGAGCCTTACAGCTGTTTCCTTACTCAAACTATTCCTTGCAGGAATTTGGGCAGCCCCACAGTGGGCTAGCCTACAGGACTGGTCTCTAATTTAAGTGTCATCTATGGCAAAAGCCACAAGAGACAAGGTTGACAGACATCTGGCTTAGTTTGATTTTTGTTTCTCTATTTGTTCTGATTGTGGTAGGATTTCTGCATTCTTAGAACGAAGGTGGTACTCTAAAAGGGAATACCCGATTTGATGTGGCACATTCTTTGTGAAACTCTTAAATCTTTGTCCCCTGAAGCTGTTAGCATGTAAGGCCAAAAGAGCACAGAATGAAAATAATAATTCATAGCCCTGGAAAACATTTTATCAACCTAGGAAAACTGAAAACACCAAGACGAAGAAAAAAAAAAAAAACAAAAAAAACAGTTGACAGTTATGTTTGCACTTCTTGTAATGAAAAAGCAGAAGCATAGCTAAACTTTCATAGACCCAAGCCATATAAAAATAATACTTGAGAAACAGGTGCAAATCTAAAATCCCCCTTAACTATTCACAATTATCAAAAATTAGCCATGTTACAACATGCAGAATTAAAAAGGCCCAATCAGAATTCCAAGAAGCAATGTTTGCTATGTCTATTGTGACAACAATATTAAATTCTAATACATTCTTTTCCACCCTTACAGAAATTAGCTAATTAAGTCAATTTGAAAAACATTTCTGAATTAATAGTGTACTTGCCAAGATTGCACAAATATTGGTTTTCTACACAGAAACCTACAGGCAGCTTTTCTACTTATCTTCGTGTATTTGTCTTCTCAAATGTGTTACTAACTCCAGAGCACTGAAATCTTTTTGATAATCACTGAAGATGAATGTATCAGGACAATCAGCAGCATATGGAACACAGAATGCTGCCAGATGTTAACATGCTAAAATAAAGCAGAACCATCCAAGTACTCTGTATCTTGTCTAAAAATAATATACTCATTGACCTTAACCCTATCAAACCAGTCCCATCTTCAAGGTCATATAAATAACAAATATTTATCTTCTATGGAGAGGCTGTACTTGCAGCATTCAGTGCCAGAAAATGCTAAGCATACCTCACCCTACTGCTTTGAATGGAAGTTTGGGGTGCTCAGCACCTCCCACTAGTGCTCAGGGCTAGGCAAAATCAAGTCCTAAGTGCACTACTAATCCCTGGTGGAAACTGGTGATCATTGTGCAGTCCCTTTCATTGCTTTATGTTTTTTTTCAAACACTACACATGGAAACAGAAAACAACCTAGATTAAAATGTACAGACATACAAGTGCGACTTCTAACGCATACTTTATTTGGAAGAGATTTGCCCATGCTCTAGGTTGACTTGACAGAATAACTTCAACTGTCTTTGTTATCCCAATACAGATTTACAGTGAGAATATCAAGGCAGTGTGCTACTACAGCTCTCATGAGGTTGAATAGCAGGCTGCAGTGGGTCATGGCAGCAAATTCCACTCTGTAAAACTCTTCATTTCCCCACACTTTGCAATTTTCTCAAAGGAGACACTGTGCTGCTGAAGCCCAGCAAAGAAGAACAGAAAACAATGAGAATGCCTTGACTGTATTTCTGAAGAGCTCAGGAGACCTCTCAGTTATGGTAGCAATAGTGAACAGATATATAGTCAAGTATCTTTGGTATGACTTGACAAGAAAATGCTCATTAAAGGTCAGAAAGGCCATTTAGTCCCAAGTATGCTACTAGCCAGAGCAAGCTAATAGGTGCTACTACAAAGCCACTTAAACCTTGCAACGAGTGCTAACAACTGGGCTTGGGACATGGAATGTGAGGAATGTTAAGGAGTCACAACCACACCAAGTGGTCTCACATTTGTGAGGTCAAGTTTCAAAACATATATTATTCTTATTTTCCACTGCTGAATGTGTTGGGGTGGGGGAAAGTGGTTTCAAAAGTAATCAGTTTATATGCAGTCAATCACTGCACACAGGTTTCACTTCTGTATTAATTTAAGAGATGTACTAGCACAGAAGCACAAAATGAGTTCTGAGGATGCTGGTGATGCCAAGAGCCTCCTTGCACATGTTTCCATATCAAAACCATGGTGTCTTCTCTGTTTTTCAGCCTGTCTAAAAGGGGCTCTGGTACCTGATACTGAATGACTGACTATAAAAATCAAGATTCAGCTTACTCCCTGAGGCATGCTGTACTGCCAGATCAAAGTGCACACGTTAGGCATCCTGAAAATGCAATACCCTTGCTCTCACTCTGCAAATGCGTGGCACAAAAACTGGGGACAATGATCCTTAGAATCCTGAGACAATGATCCTTACATATTCCTTAAAAAGAGAAGTACAGAAAACTTAGAAACAATGTCCCAAGTAAAACTGAAAATATTTGTTTTGAAAAAGCTACTCTGATTTTATATTGGCTATAATTCTAACTTTAGTTAGCAAGAAACTGCGGTGAGGAGGGAGAATATTCAGAAAAAAAAACAAAAATGCAGGCAATTGAGAAGGGACATGCCAAAGAAATATAGCAGCTTACTTCCTTATCTCTCAGCTAACCCTTGTTATATTTCAATTAGATTTTGAAACCAGTATCCTATACTGGTGTGACCAACTGTCTAGCTTCCTGTAATGTCCCATCTGCCATCTTCTACAAAAAATCAGCATCCCATTCTGCTTCTTTTAAAGCCAATCTTGAAAGATTTTAGCTACCTGCAGGCATTTCTGGGCAGCCAAACAAGCGAAGTTGGCTGCAGGCACTTCTCAGCATCAGGCTGCCAAAAGCCACAGGGTCATCTGCTTCCTTTCCTTCCCCCACGCCACAGCTCAGCTGCGGCCTCACCACTCCTGTCGTCTTGGTCCAGCCTGTTCTGAAACACACCAGCCACAGATTTACTGCAACCTCCTGAATCTCCTCCAGCTTTTCTCTCTCATTAACATTAGGAAGCTCTTTCTCCTAGCTAACCTAAATCTCCCTTGCTGATACCTTGCTGAGTCTGGAAGGTTCACCTAACGCAATCCTTCACGTTGTTCCATGGCTTGTGATCCAGGTGGATCCAAGAGGCAAGGAAAATCCCCCACCATGGATGGAACCCGGATTAAGATGGTATTTTGACTTGAAGGAGGTGAATTGACCATAGTGAGAAGGGAAACAGGACTAAGGTAAAATACTGGACCCCAAAAGAGAAGATTATGATCTGGAATTTAACAAATATAAACAACAAAATCCAACGCAACTGCATCCAAGAGGAAGAAACAGTGTAAAAGCAAAGCAGTTAGACTAAGATGTACTATAAGGGCCCTGCAGAATTAAAAATTAGCAATAGTAGAACCAAGCCTGCTTCAAGACAAGCATAAAAGTAAGATATTTTGGATTTACTATTGTTTTCTGCTTTATTGCTCTCTTTCCTTTATGCTAATTTGCCCCAGTTTTCTTCCAAAAGTGAGGACAACAGCTTGCAGGAGGGGGAGAGAGGGAAGAATCCTTCCTCACCTCCCCAGCTTCGAGGCACACCTCCCTCAGCTCCCCTAAACTTATCTTTAATGTCCTCACACATCGCAGGAGTTCCAGTTTCTTGTTTAAAAAAAGTGGCCACTTCTTCCCCAGATCAGAGATTGTAATGCGGAAAAGAAAGCTTCAAAGAAAAAGAACTATTCTGGGAAATGTGAGATGTTTTTAAATAAATACATAAATAATAATTACTAACATATATAAAGCTTTTATTAAAAATAGTATCTTCTATGCATTTCAGACATGAAATCAAATGTCAAAAACAAGATATAAAAGCTAATCTGTGACAAGAAGAATTTTAAATTATAGGACATATTCTCAGAGTGAGAATAATCTACATAAACTGTGATGATATCTCATATGTTATGTAGTTTTTCCTAAATGCATCAGTAGTGTTCAGTGTGCTATCTTTCCCTTACAGCACAGAAAGGACAAAATTTTGTCTATGCAAAACTCAATTATTTTCTAAATATATTAAAAGAGCTCAAAAAACTGTATTTAATAATTCAAAAGTTGTGAAGCATTTTGTAAACACATTAAAATGTATTTATATAAAGAAAGGGGGTAAAAGTTTATTAATGAATTTTAAGTTATTTAAGATGGGACATGACTACTACAGAATCACAGATTCAGTTAGGTTAGAAAGGTCCTCAGAGATCATCAAGTCAAACTGAGCTCTTTTCCTGATCACTACCTTGTCAACCAGACAACGACACAAAATGCCACATCCAGTCATTCCTCGAACACCTTCAGGGATGGTAACTCCACCACCTCCCTGGGCAGTCTGGTCCAATTTCAACAATCCTTTCCATGAAGAAATTCCTCCGATGCCCAGCCTGAACCTCCCCTGGCACATCTTGAGGACATTTCCTGTTTTCCTGACACTCGTTACCTGGGAAAAGTGACCAAAACCCCTCCCTGCTACAGCCAATGAAACAATATAAATATGAAACCCATTGAACCCCAGTGAGGTTATGCATATAATCTACCATAATCTACCACATATGGAATATCAGGACACCCAAATAAACCTATAAAAAAGTGACATCATCAAGTAGAGTACTAGCTGTGCAGTCCTTGCTGCAGGTCTGGGGCTGCTGGGGAAGGTAAGGACAGCAAGAGATGGTGCCTCCCACGCTCTTTGCTCTGGAGCCCTAATGGCTGGAGCTGATTCACTTTTGAGCTCCCTTAAGTATGAGGAGCCACCAGAGGGTTAGACTGGTGAACTTGTTCTTCAGGCTTGATAAATGAGGCTCACAACATTTATAAGCTTCACTCAGCACTGAATTTCTCAGGCCAAGCTCTTTCTTTGCCCATACTTTGGTAGTGCAAAGTAGATTTACTGGATCAGGAAGAGGACTCATTCTGCTACCAGCTGTGGGATACTCCAGCATCATTAGAAAAGGAGCTACAGCCATGAGGAGAGTTCAGCAAAATTAAAGTATTTCAAATAAAAGATTTTGAGGACCTAGTAACAGTCAGTACCTCCTTCTGACTAGAATATGCTATTTTTATATGCTCAGTCACTTGCATTGTGTGGGTAAATATATGTACATATATATAGTTACTATATTTTTTTACATATTTGTTTTTAAATATCCATTTTGAATATATTTATGTATTCACACATACTGTACTAACAATACCTACTAGAAATATCGAGAGGGTTTTCTCTATTCAAAACGTTCAAACCCACACTTTCTCAAAACACAGTTAACTTGGCTGGCAATGAAACAACCAGAAATAACTTTAATTTCCATCCTTCTTGAAAATTCATAGGCTACTTCTCTCAAGCATATTCAGATGGAAAGGAAACTGATCTTTGGTATTTTGTTCATTCCATCACACTGTACAAAAGTGATCAGCAAGCAGCCACCATCTTAACTGAAACCAGAGGTCCACTCCTTTACTTTAAGTAATTTATTTATTTAATGAAGATAGACAATCATTTAAAATATTGTTATTGTTACAATGACACGGTATCTTGGTCTGCACCGTTATTAACAAAAAAAATTTGACACCACCAAAATATGACTTTTCACATCAGGACTTTCTCTACAGCACACTTTTATTCCAAACAACTGCCCCACTATGGCATCCACAAGTCTTATGGAAAGCACCTGTTGATGTTTTCATAATCTTATGCATTTGTGTGTCCAGACAGCACATCTTGACAACACACTGAGCACAACAAAGTGCTACCACAGTTCCACAGCCAACAGCATCTCAGTGCTTTTTCCCACTACCAGTGAACCCTAAGGCTAACTATCCTTGGGCAGGCACAGCTTTATATGCAGTAGGCAAAAAAATACCCATAAGCCTCCAGGACATTTTATTTTTAAATGGTCAAAGAGACAGCACAAGCCTCGTAGTCTTTCAGCTCCGTGCCCATTGTAACTACTGAATTCATGCTTTAACAATGCAAAGATCTTCATAGACACAAACACCTTCACAGTCTTATGTGCCACTAAAATGATGGAGACAGAATTTTCCAGGCTTGTTCTATGACTGTGAAACTACATGTCAACATTTTAGAAACTGAATTTTATTTCAGAATAAAAAAAGATAGTGCTAACATTTAGTGAGAAGAAAATTACTTCCAAAACTGCTGAATATTTAAATCTGGTATTTTATATCTGCCTAGTCTATAATGTGTGTGTTTTATAAATAGGAAGAATTATCATTATAAAAAGCATGAATTGAAAAATTTTCCTCACAGGACAACATTTAATACTGAATTTCTCATCTTAAACGCAGGTACAGAACTCGTACCTGTCAGGTATTGTAGTGAAGTGAGCTACATGAATGACCTTAAATGGAGATTAATAAATTATTTCTCTTACACAAAGTTTTTAAATAAGACTACATCCCATTCTAAAAGATGTGTTACAAATTTAGCAAAATCAACAATAGCAAAATAAGCACCTGAGTCTTAAAGCCTTTGGTACAGAGAAGATTAGACTAGGTAGAAGACTATTAAGATTTGACATAGTGTAGAAGCACAAAAATACATTTCTACTCAAGTTTATTGCACTGATTCTCTAATTAAGCAGCTTTTCTTCTCTCTCTTTTCCCTACATCCTAAAATGCAAGAGCCTGGCACTTGGAGATATCATCTCCCTCTACTGCTGTCTGGGAGGCCCTGGACCAAATTTTCTTGCCTTTTTTTCTGTCTCAGGATCCCAACTTTGCCTCATCTCTTCTGCAGAACCATCCTCTACTGTACCATGTTGCTTCATCCCCTTTCTGAGATCTGGAAAACTGCTTCTGCAAGTTGAAAATAAAATGCCTTTGGATTTTTCCAAAACAGGGTGTTTATTCAGATCTTTACCACATTTTGCTGTCATTTTATTAGCATGGTTTAAATGTGTGAAAATGTAAATAAAAGAGCACAAATAACTTCTTAAAAAAAAAAGGCATCTAAACTACAATTGTGCTAAAAAGTTTTTAAAATGCTTCTTTTGTCATTGCATTCTCCTAAACTATGTGTCTATATAAATGGGAAAACACTTGGTAAAAGATTAAGTAATGTGAGGTGATGTGTTCTGAAAGATCATTGCAGATGGCCATGTGGACATCTTGGCATATCTCAATATTTTTTAAAATATTTCAGTTTGTAGGCAGGCTTCAGGTTGTGCCAGAGGAGGTTTACACTAGATATGAGGAAAAGTTTCTTCACTTTGGCAGGCATTGGAACAGGCTGCCCAGAGAAATGGCGGAATCACTGTCCCCAAGGTGTTCCAAAGACATTTGAATGTGTTACATGGGGGCACGATTCAGTGGTGAACACAGCTGTGCTGGATTAACAATTGGACTTGATGACCTTAAGAGGTATTTTCCAACCCCAATGATTCTATGGTTCTAAGCAGCCAATCCCAACATGCGCACAGCACATCAGCACGTAGATATTTGGGTGACATCGTGTGCTGCCCTAAGTGCTGCAACAGTAACATGTGATCCTGTTCGGGATGGATGGAAGTGATCTTAAACTAGTTCAAAACATGAAGAGACTGACAGTAACAGTAGTAAAAATGAGAAGTAAATGTTTTTGTGGTCATTTAAGTATTTAAAGGTGTAAAAGTAGTACAACAAAAATGAGAATCAAGGTTCATTACTCAGTACACTATTTTTGGTAACGAAATATAAAAATGTCTCTGCACTATTAAGAGCCAAATTCTCTATTTGCAAGTAAATATCTAAAGACAAAATCTACCTTATCCCTTTCCATGTCTGATTAAGAGAGAAAGAAACCAAAGACTGGCTACAGTCTGACTATGGTCAGACTACCGCTTCTCTGTAGCCATGCAGCACCTCCAACAAAGCCCCCAGAAAACCTTCATGCTGCAACTCTGCAGATTAAAGGTCACTGTCTACTACAGACATGAGGTTTCTGACCCAAAGTGACCAGCCACAGATTAGTGAGCGAATAACTTTACTGCATTTTGAACCTTGGCTCCTCAGGCCCTCACACGCTACCCAGTCAAACAGTTCCATGAGCGTATCCAGAGATGCTGAACCTCCCAGATCCCATTTAAGGGTCCCTGCTGTGTCCCACTGCTTGCCTGGCCCAGCCCTGCACATTCTCCTCCTGTGGATTCTCTTCACAGCCACATTGAATCCTCTTTTCCTTATCAGGTTCATACAGGCCTGCCCCGCATGCTCCTCTCTGCAACAAGGAGACGAGAATGGCAAGCTGAATACAGCTGATCATTGTTTTGCTTCACAAAACCCTGCCATGGGCACAGATTAACACCAAAAAACTAGAAGGCAGCAGCCAAGGGAAAAGGCTTCTTGGAAAGCCTCCACAGTACCGCGGGAGCGACCACTGTTTGACAACCGTCGTGGGCTACGTGGTTCAAACCAGGGCTGCTTTTGTTTCCATAGGCCTCATTCCCAGCAAGCTGTCCCCTCAAACAGGGAAAATATTTACAGCTGAAAAAGACAAGTGAACAGCTTTTTTCTTAACTAGGTTGCTAGTGCCTTGGATTTAGATCTGCTTACACCCAGCAGCTCCTCTTTCAGTGGTCTGTATATCCAGATTAGAGAGGTCTTCTGCTATTTTCACCTGCGTGGTCATATTAGACTTGGCATTTCTGCAAACCCACTTTCCTGTTTGACAGTAATCACAAACTAGGAGTCTGATGCATCAAATATATTTTTATCTATTTGTGGCTATTCATGAACTACTGAATTTTCTGTAATGCAGCAAGGCACAGATTTGGAGCCTTCACAGCCAAATTGTGCTGTCTCCCATTCTACAGCTGAGTTCTCACCAGCTGTAGACAGCCAGTAGTATTGTTCAAACTCTTCATGGGTCTGTTTGTCTAAACAGCGAGATTATATTAAATCTCAAGAAGAATTTGGAAACATGTAGATGTTCATTTTGTAGGCTTGAAAGATATTCCTGTGCATTTAATCTTCTAGGAACTACCCAACTATTATGGAACAGTGGATGGAAAGTGAAAGTAGTGGAAGGAAATGGAAGGCAGTAAACTCCATGCCCAATTGTGCTGACAGATACAAATTATGCATGCAGCTGAGAGCAGAGGAATTTCAGAAGTTTGGCAGAATTACAGAAACAGATATTTAAAAGTATCTAAATAGGAGGTCTATCACTTTAAATATAATAAAAGTATCTAAATAGCTACCTAAAAATATTTAAGAATTATATAGGAAGTTCTGAAGGTCAAACTGAAATAAAACTTAAATGCCTAGACAAGTTTTAAGATCCAAGACTCACTTGCTTAAAAAAAAGGTCTTAAGATTTTCTGCTGGCTGCACGCAGATTGTTTCATCAACAGTGGCGATAATAACAGCATACATTATTTCATAATGTAATTGTATGTAATTCGTGACTATTGGCTAAACTAGATGAGAAAAATGAAGGCCTTTATTAGTGACTGAGCTCTTTCAAGTCTACCTTCAGTTTGAGTATTCCTCAGTCCTGATGTGGATCTTGCTCTACCACATCTCCCAACAGTACTGCAACACTGCTGAAGATTTCAACACCTGCTATTCCTACTGCAATTGTGAACAGCCTTAAAATAATTTTTGTTCAAGGTACCCAATCTTCACTACTCTGAGATGTGTACTGCTAACTTATCTCAAGACAGAAACATGAAAGTTTTAAAATGTAATTGACATCTGGTATGGTGACTCAATTAAATATCGTGCTGAATTAATTAACTTGCTCCATCTCATGACCCAACAGCAACAAGACCGTATTCAGCAATGCAGCACTGCTGGAAACAAGAAGCACTTCAACAGGATGTTACATGTATGGGCTGCATTCAGTGCAGAGTGCAAGGGGAGTAAGTAAACTCCGACTGTTATAGCTTGGATGAATCCTGTAAGGCACTGTCACATTGCAAACACTAAACAGTGCAGTCAGGTAAGATACTTGTAGTCAGACACGAACATATTTCGCAATAAAGATAGCAGCTGCAAAAATTATGGTATTTACTCACCTGGGGGTCCCTGAATTTTTCTTTCCTCTCTGTACAAAAAAATCCACATTAAAACTCTTTTCCAAAAATTTGGTGTTTATAGCAGTGCAATGTTTGAGGTTGTCATTCAGAAAAGAAATAAACCTGCTTTCAGCTGCTCATGTAAGTTTGATTGAATTCTAGGGATGTGAGGCTCTACCCAAATAAGCTTCCCAAAACACATATAAGTAACTTAAGTAAGCAATCTCAACTCTCCTGATGAACGACAGAGAACATGTACAATAGTGAGAAAAGTAACCAAATGTGTAAAAAAAACCCATTAAAAAACACAGAATAATTTCAAGGGAAAAAAAAAAAGGTAAAAGAAACCCATGTAGAGGCTGATGCTGAAGTTTTGTTGCTTTAACAGCAAATTAAAGTTGTAACAAAAGATTTGTATTTCTTTACACAGCATTTTAAAGTAACAAATGTAGGATTACAGGAAACATCTGATATTTGGGAAAAAGAAAAAAATACTTAGAATCAGAGAATAATTCAGGCTGGAAGAGATCTCTGGTTGTCATCCAGTCCAAACTCCTGCTCACAGCAGGGCAAACTTCAAAGTCAGATGCAACTTCGAAGTTAAATTAAATTGCTCAAGATGATATCCAGTTCTGGTTTGACTTTTTCAAGGGATGGAGTTGCTCAGGGGACAAAATAATATTTCTGAGGGCTAAAATTCCATTTACAGGAACTTTCTCAGATTTCCAAATGCGTTTTTATTTGTAGACCAAACAAAAGTAAAATCTTTCAGGTGTTAGTAAAAATAGACTTTATGATCTTTAATTTGACAATAAAAAAGTGTCATTACAGTTTTGTGAGAAAAAAAGTCCTGAAGATTTTCATTGCACATCTCTGTGAACTACACTGAGAAAGCTGTTCTATCCCATTACAATCAAAAAATCAAAAGTCAGTTCTGCACACTGCTCAATTACCAGTTCATTAAAACCCAACTATCACAGCTAAATGTTTTTGATATAGCAAAAGTGGTATTTGCCCAAATTACAGAAACCAATAACAGACCTTAAAACATTCCTGTGCTATTAAGGGAGAAGCAAGGTCCTGCTAGGCTTTTGGTTATTCTACAACTCCAGTAGGAAAAATATGATTGTAAGATCAGCTGCTGACGTTGCAAATTCATCCTAAGAATATCAGATAAAGATTAATTCTGTAGAGAAGGGACAATCAATATCACTTCCCATACTTGAAAATTATCTTTATGTGGTTTATACACCTGATGAAGTGGTACAAGTGGACAGAACCTAACTAGCATTTCTCTATGGTTTGGATTCTGGACAGATTTTGAGCTACAACAGGAATAAGGTTTCTGTTATATGAAAGCTGATGAAATTAGTTGTACTGGGATTTAGAAAATTATTTGGATTATAAGTGGATGTCACATATGACATTTTATGGAAAACATTTTGAGAATGATGACAGGCCAAAAATAAAAAAGATGAAGAAATAAAAATTAGATGGATGAAGAAAATGAGACAAGTTAAAATTTTACAGTTTTTCCTTTCTAAAAAATAAGGTGCTGTAACCCTGTAGTACTTCCGAAAATCTATTCTTTATTCAGGTGTCTGAATGGGAAATCTGATCTGGATTGGGAATACTGAACTCTTAGAAACTTAAAGGAAGTTCCCATGCCAATTTCTGCAACATTTCTTAGCACTATTTGATAAATAAATCATGCCAAAGAGTACAAAACAGCAATGTTTTAAATGTCCACTATGCGCTATAACAATACTTTACAATACTATGTACTCAGAATAATGCTTCACTCAAATCTTAATATACATATTTACAGAAAGTAACATGCATCCTATCCAGCAACCCTTAGAAAGAAAAGTCCACTATATAGGCATAGGCTCTCCAGGGAGGAGTTGAAGACAATCAACTTCCCCTTTTTTCTCCCCTGTGCACGTAATCCCTCTCTCACACTGTGCCACGTGATACATCAGCAACTCAGTGCCCCTCACTGTCTTCAGGTCCTCCAAGGGCAGGACAACAGCCAGTGCTGGTGAACACTGGGAAGCTCAGTTTCCCCATATGCAGCACAGATATGTGCACCCCAAATGCCTGGAATCCCCTCCTGTGAAACTGTCCCACATCCCACACATCTTTATGCTAAATACATTCAATGCAAGGGCTGTAATAGCAAACAGTGATCCAGCTGCAGATAATAGTTCTTCAGAAATATCCCACAGGGCAATGCATGCTCCAAGACTGTTTAAACCCTTCCAGAGATATTAGTTGTTTCCTTCCTGATATTTTCAGAAAATTAATCTGAACTATACACAAATAATATTGAAGCTCAGACTTAAAACCAACACAAACAAAGATGAAATGAAGACCTAGAAATGACATGATTTTCAGTGCACTGAAGTGAGATCAGCAAAGCATTACTTTTAAGTAAAATGGTCCACATACTTTCTGCAACCAGAATAAAAAATGAGGCTAACAGAATATATTACGTGGCAGGTGTCTTTCGAAGTTTTTCAAAAAAATGTGAATTTGATGGAAGATTTTGCTGTGTTCAATTACATTAATGTAAATTTAATTAATTTTATCTGAAAATAATGTAGAGGGTTTTTTTTAATACACCTTTCTTTAATATAAATTAAGTATTCAGCAATTAATACAATGAAAAATTTAAAAAGCCACAAAAAATATCAGATACTATTACTGAAACACAACACCTTGGTTCAGCAAACAAGGAAGTGACATTTCCCTTCAGCAAAAGAACAAGTTAAACACTATTAACCTGTGCTCCAAATAACTTCATGTGGATGGTTGCCATAGATGAACAAACTGGACAGGAGCCAAATACCACTGTCCATTAAAGCTAACAATGCCTGTTTCCAAATGCCCCATGTGAGGAGCAATTCAGGCTATTCCCTGAAGAACGACACACAATATAACAAAACAAAGCGTCTCGGAGCATCTACATACCAAGGTGTTATTATTCAGATCCATCTTCCCAGTGAAAGGCCCCCATGTTGTTCCAACCGGAAGCTGCTGCCGGCTCTGAATCTTGCGCTCCCCGTCTTTCTGGACCACCTCCAACTCTCCTGCAAACAAAGGAAACAAGCAGTGTTGAGAGTACTTTCACTCATGCCTTGACAACAACCACCTCTGCCTTTGTGTTGGTTTTCTACGCACAATGTTCTGAGGACCAATATAATGAGAATAAATTATGCTTGTCTGAAAAACAACTGATCTTGTCATCCTGCAAAAGAAAAACAAACCCTTTTCCCTTATAATTATATTCAAATTTGCTTCAGAGAGTCCCATTCCTTTCTTGCATCTTTTCACACGCATTAGAGTTTGAAAGCAATTTTATTCAGAATAGCATTCCCTAGGAGTTAAGAAGTGCTGAGGAGGGGGGAAATGACAGCTGAAAAGAGAGAGTCCAAAAGCAGCCACACCTGGTGCATTAACCTCCTTGATGCACTCTGCTGCACAAGATCACATTTTGAAGCATGCAGCAACTAAAAATTTGAGAAACACAGCATATAGCCATAAAAAATTCACACCTCTAAGATACTACTAAAAGCATTTACTGCCATTACAAAAAGGATTTTGAACAAAGTGAGATTTTACAGGCAGTAAAATTTCAGAATTAAAATAAAATAATTTTGTTAGCTTAGTAAGACAAAATAAGTAAAAACAATGGGGAAGCTGTATAATGAATTTTTTTTTTTTAGTTCATAATGATTTTAGTTCATGATATATATATTTTTTAAAAAAATTACTTTTGAAAGCAAAGACTTAAAAATTAACACTAAAAAGAGAAATTTTTCTTTAGCTCACCTTAACTTTTCTGGATTTTCCAGTAAAGAGAAAGAATGACACAACTGATCATTCTCATGGAGGGAAAAATAAGATTCAGTCACCACCTTTCCTGCCCCATATTTTTTCACTTTATTTCAAGATTAAAAAAATAGTCTGGACAACTCTTCTTTCAAAGCAGTCTCTCTACTAAGACTATTTTTTATGAGCAAATGTTTCCTTTGAACAAATACAGCGACAGTTATATACAAAATTTCTAATAGTATTTTCTAAATAAATTGTGGTTTCAGACTTTCATAGGGATACAATGGAACAAGGACAGGCAGATCTGTACTTTTCCTGTTAGATGTTTGACTGCTTTTTTCCATGCTCTTGCACTTCCAAGCTTTGCTCTTCCTGAAGGTAGGCAGAAAAATCTGCTGCTCTCAGGAGTGGCAGAGCTCACCCCAATTTTGCTGAAGCCATGATTTTCCATGATCTGTTTTCCATGACTGCTTATGCCCCCTGCTCCCTCCCTTTCCATATCAAACAGATGCAACAGTGATTCCTTCCTGTCTTTTACATCAGTGTGTCTCAACAGCTCCACCCCAAATAAGGATGGTGCTTTTCCACAAACAGAGCAAAGTCCAACTGTGCAAGGAGTCAATTTGTCCCAGATTTAGAACTGGTGGCTGTTGTGAAATGAACCTTGGGCTGAAGGAAGTGAGTAACTCCTCCTGGCTCACAGGCAGCCTCCACAGACTTCCCCAAGCTAAACATTCCCCTTGATGCCTGGATTTATATTGCAGTCAGGCTGCAAAGCTTTTCCTTGTCCACAGATGTAATCTTGACCATCTTCCATAGAGAAGAGTTGGCTCCAGCTTCCATTTTCAAGCACAGAAATCTAAATTTCACCTCTGAGTGTTGCAGATTACAAAACTGTTCTACGCAAAAGCGTGCATCAGATCCTTCCTGCAAACTGGAACAAATCTAGGAAATAGAGCTGTATTGGTTTACAAAAGCTTCTCTGTATGTGGGTGAGTCCTCATCAAGACAGTGCTACGACATTTTAAAAGGCAGTATGTGAGCAGGAAAGCTTATGGATTAATTATATCTAATTTACACATGCGACATATATGCATCCAAACAGCAAAAAAACCCCAACCATAAAAGCACTTTTTTTCTTCTCACAGTCACATTGTTACAAATTGTATTAGCTTTAAAAATCTCTTTATATGTTAATTATGGAAGAGAGAAATTGCAAAGTAACATGTTTATCACTTATCCATACTGCAGCATTTTCTCTCTACATAGAGATGAAAACTGCAGCATTTGCCTGCTTTTACACACTAAAAAACAGTCATGTCTATGGACATGTCACATTTAACTGATACCAGAGGAATCATGAGAATCTTTGAAAACCCTTTTAAAAAATAATTCAGCCTCCCTTTCTGCCACTGACATTTTTCATTTGAAAAGGGTTCAGACACAGTCAAACAGTGACTCCTTATCTGTACCTGTGGATTTACAAGCAGGCCTGTCTTTTAATGGATTAAGAACGACAAACTTAGGGCAGATCAACCAGTGATATCCAAAAAGCTACCAAAGTTTTAAGGTACACATAAATACACATTACATTTCAAATAAAATTAGTAACATGAATTTTATACCTGATAAGTAGTTCAGATTCAAGGCAAGCATAGGAACAAGCTTTTTTTCCCCCAATATATTTTTTTCTCTTCTGATGATCATTAAATAAGTTACTATGGATAGAGAATCTCTTATTCTCTTTTATTATAGTTCCAAGCTGTAGTTCAGGCAATAGTCAACATATATGAATACTTTGAAATGTACTCCCTATGGGGTAACATGATGCTGAATAGTACTGAAACTGCTGTGCTTCCCTACCCACTTAGAACATCCTGAAAGACGACCAGATTGCAGACAGGTAACAAAATGTTTTGCTGTAAAGCCTTTCTGTTTCTCTTCATTGCAGTTCTCCAAAAAAGACTGGAGACATGGAGACACCAAAAAAATGGTGACATTTCTCTCTTGTCACCATGACCAGCAGCCATTTTAATGCTACGGGTGAATGTCAAAGTTGGAAGGACAATCTGCTTGCATTTTTTGGCAAAACAAGACAATCTGGTTATGCTTATACAAGCATACAAGGTGTATGTAGCACATTACATTTTAGTCCTTGGCAAAGATTTTATTTTTTCATCTGAAAATCTTTGGGTTTTTAGAGGAAAAAAATTAACACTGCCCGCAACTTTTCTGCATTTACTTACAACATTTTTATCTTTTGAATTTCCTATTTGGTGAATGGCACCACAACTGCAGCACACAGGGGCTCTGTCTCGCACTTGATGTAACTGGGGCTATTCCCTGCTCATTGCTGACTTCCCACAGGGACGCTGGTTTAAATGCCATACCTGTAGCCCTAAGTAATGTGTGCCTTCAAAGGTGTTTGCTGAAAAATGAGAACCTCACCCTGTGACTCTTAATTAAAAGTGTTTGAAAAATGTGTCAACAAGACAAGATTTTCCCTTCAGACTCAGAGGAAGTTCAGATGTAAATCTGAAATGCTCTCTATAGCTACCATCCCCTGCACAACTGCTCAGAATCTTCACAGATTACATCAGGAGAAGGAAGAGGATCTGAGACTTTATTGCTCTATCACCACTCACAGTAAGAAGTTTAAAGACTCAGCTGGTACTGACTCTTCACACATACTTGTCCATGGAAATTCCTCCCATGAGGGGAGGAAAAGAAAAGAAAGGATGAAAAACTGCTGCAGCTTCCTTTAATCCATGCTCAAACCCAAAGAAAGCAGAAAATTCAGTGCCAAACACTGTTAGGCACTTCATCAGCAATCACAACGGACCATCTCAGTACTGAATATAAGGTTCCTTCACATAACAGCAAATTATAATAGAATTCCTTCCTACCCTGGAATAAAGCATGTGATATAATTTCCACACAAAGTAGAGAAGCAGTTTTACTCTCTTCATCCTAGACTTGTCAGCTCTCCAACTGAAAAGGACAGCAAGAAGTATGACAGAAGCAGCACTAAGAAATATAAGCAGAGAGGAAGTGATGCTCTGCTTTTAGTTGTTGTGAGTAAGGTAAAAAAAATACTTAAGAAACATTTAGTGATATTTACTTACCCTTTCCTTGCGATGGAGCGAAGTGTTTCTTGGGGTTTTTTTTTCCCCAGCTTGTTCTTCAGGAGCACACTTATTTCCAGCTTGCTGAGTAAGTTTATACAAAATATTTGAGACACATAGTATGGGCTAATCAATTTTGGTAAAAGATAATGCTGTTAGTGCTGTGGGCTGTTTCTCTTATCTTGTTGATGTAGCATACTTTTAAAGTCTGTGATTACTCAAAGACTTATGATAGCTGCACTGTAAAAGAAGCCTCAAGTCATGACTCACTAGTACAGCTATAAAACATCCCATGGCTTTTAAGATATTAGGCCACCTTGGTGGATAGAAAACCAGAACGAAAGGACTAAATTTAGGATTCTTTTCATACATTGTTTCAGGCATGTCACACAGGGCTTTCATTAAGCAGGAGGTAGAGAGGTCAGTTTAGCTTTGTACCCTTTCACAGCACGATCAGGATAATTTAAAAAAACTCCCCACAAAACACAGAGTACACAGGAATCCAACAAGAGCTTTTGGCCAGTAACAGGATTTGACCAGTCTGACTACCAGAAATATTCAACTGCATATAGTATCTCTGAAACAAAATAATACTGGCTTTCATCCATCTATCTACATTCTGGAGTAAGAAAAAAAGGAGTACATATCTGAAGGTGAATGATGAACAGCTTTTGTGGGACATAAGGAGAACTACATTCAGAAATAACTGCATCCAGATTCACTTGCATTTAACACCTCTAAACAAGTCACTGATAGCTTTGGGCAGTAGTTGTTTTGTTGTTTTTTTTTTTTTTATTGAAATAGCTTTCTAAGTGGTTGATTGAAAACAGTGAGTAAGCTTTTCCTCTGCTATAATTAGAGATTGGTTATTTGACATCATGGTGCTCTACCAACTTCCACAAAGCAAATTACTCCTTCTTTGCATATTTCCAGTCCACAGCCACCTGGCTCTCTAATGAGTATTTTTGCATGGCAGAGAAATTGTGTATGTTGTAGTTTCAAACAAGGACTGCTCTGAAGCCATAACGAGCTAGTTAAACAAACTCACAGAAGTTCTTAAGTGCTGCCCGAACCCAGTATCTGCCTGCCATCCTATATGCAGAGGAGGAACCTGCAATTAATATTTGGCTGGTGATTGCTTCCATTATAACAAACTAATATGTGTACGTCTACACACAGCAATTCACTGACGGTGAACTATCCCATTTCCACTTCTGTGACTCTTAATAAGGTACCTCCAATATTTAGTGTTCATACATTTATTTGGCAGACATAAACTGCATTATTGAGATACTTCCTGTAAATTCTCCTCCCTCAATTTTCAAGTCTCTGAGACATAACACACACTAAACTACAGTTTTGAACATAAACTTGAAATACGACATTCTCTATTCAAGTACTCCAGTCAAACCCTGATAAATCAGGCTGGCCATGCAGTGATCTTATCCCTTCTGACTCTTTAATAAATCGAACCTTGTAAGTTCACGCTGTTGGAAGTTGTCACTAAATGAAATTGTGACCTTATCCGATGCGTGAACTTATCCTGCTGACAACTACATTTATTGTACGGATAAGCATAAGGGGAAAAAAAAAAGAAGCTTTCAATAATTGTGATCTTACCCATATGCAACTCTAACAGATGGGATCTTTTTGATGTTCCATTTAATGATTTGTCTATGATGAGCCTCTACTCAGAGAAAAAATAAATGTTCTTCATAGGTAAGTGGGAACTGGTAAGCAATATGAAAAGTGCACAAAGAGGAGTGGCTGACAGCAAAGAGTCAAAAGCTATTAGCTTAACACAAAGAGCTTTGAATTAGCTGGTAATTGCACTGGAAAAGATAACATAATGGAAATGGTAAAAAAGTAACATTCCCTTTCCACAGGGCTCATTCAACAGTCCAAAACCCTGAAACAAATAACTGTCACTGTGAGGCAGTAACCCAAAATACGCTGTGCTATGGCACTTCATGAAGGAAGGGAGGAAGGAATGAATGAATGAATGAATGAACGAACGCATGAATGAACAAATCCTCTTCCAGCACTGAGTAGATGCTTCCCTCTGCTATTGTGGAAGAACGTTGGGTAACAGACAATCCAGAGAATCATAGAATAGTTTTTTGGAACAGGACTGGAAGGGACCCTTAAAAGTAATCTAGTCCTACCTTCCTCCACCAAGCAGGGCCATCTTCAATTAGATCGGGTCATTCAGAGAGCCCTGTTCAACCTGACCCTGAATGTTTCCAGGAATGGGACATCTACCACCTCTCTGGGAAACCTGTTTCAATGTTTCACCACCTTAAATTTAAAAACCCCTAAAAATGGCAAAGCATCTCCCATTACTGTGTTTGTCAGAGATTTAATACATCCTGTTACCTAATCCTCACAGTGGACAATACTGTACTCATTCTGCAGTCAGTACAAGTGCACTGCCTGCAGAGCCACAAGACCTGGGCGGTGTCAGGGTACAGTCTGATTTGCAGCACTACAAGTCTATTGGGGGATACAAAAATAGTCATTATCTTACTAAAAAGTCACATACATATGAGACAAATTCACACCAAGTACAAACAGTAATGGACTAAATTACAGTCAATTTTTGAAAAAAAAAAATATGATTTGCTTTGCTATGAAAACGGCATTCTCAGGGGTCTTGGCAAAACCAGAGGTTCTTTAGGTTGTCCACAAGCAAAGGCAAAATTTAATTTTGCTTCCCAAAAGACGGGGCAGGACAGTGTTAGAACAAGAAAGATAGAAGGAGGAACAGATTTGGGACTGAAAACTGAGAAAATAGCTCTGGATTGGAGTCATCCTGGAGGGAGGGTTGCTATTCTGCTGCCACTGAGGTGGTAGAGGGCTTCAGAACATAGCAGCCTTTTTTTCTTTTCTGAAGTTATTGCCATCCACCAGCAACTCCTTCCCCCAGCCCTGATCCTTCCTGTGTACATCCCACTCAGGGATTAAAGTTAACCAAACCTCTTAGCCATGAGAGCAGCAGACACAAGAATAGGCTGCAGGTCCTTATGCCTCTGATCTCCTTTGCCTTTGCTTAGAAGCAGGTCTAGATAGCAAAGACCATGCAGGAGAAGCTGCCACAAGCTGCCTCACGCCTAACTCAGCTGCCTAACGTTGCTGCATCTTGACAATGCTACCACAGGGCAGCTGTGCACTCCAGGGGAGGATGACAAATGAAAAGGCTTCTCTGTTTTCTGCAACAAAAAAACTTGCTGCTCCCTACCTTTCTTTAGAGCCCTGAAAGTCACAAGCAGAGTTTCTTTATCTCTTCTACCTGCTGCTAGTACTGCAAATGGCAGAGAGTGAAGGTGCTATCCTTATCTGAAACACCACTGTCCTACATCAGGCAATAAAGGGAAGGAGTGAATATTGTGAAAGTGAGGATAGGGAAGGCCTAGGCAAAGATTTTCAGAGAAAAAAAGACTACAGAAGGATGGGGGGAGCATGGAGAGGGGGCAGAAATAAATTTAAGAAACCAAAGCAAGAGAGAGGAAGTCTAGGGTAACAGCCATTTGAAGACTCAAGTTGGGTCTGATTAGGACACAAATACAGCACCTGGAAAAAGAGGATCATGAGATATTCAGTAAAATTGGGTGCAGAAAACTTGCCAGAGTGAGAGATGAAACACCTATCTCCAAATCTGAAACACAAGAGAAGTGTATGAATTCCCATTTAGAATTAGAATGCAAACACTACTATTCCTTTTTAGCCAAGGTGTCCTTATTATTACAGTGGTTAATTCATAAGCTAAACCACTAAAATAAAATATACCTACTCTAATATCTCATTGCTCAGCTGAATCTTGACTAAACTGAAAAACTGAAGTGTGTCTACACTGCAACCAGTGATGTGATCACACCTGACACTTTGTCAAACCCATTCTCTACATCCAAGTAGCCAGATCACCATGTGCACCATAAAACTTTTTTGAAAAAAAGTTTCATTACTGGTTATTTAGTTTACACTAGGCTCCAGCTATGTCCATGACACTGACTGGTTGATATGACCTAGGATATAGGTACACAAACTGCTTCAGATTTACAAGTGAAAGGCAAAGCTAACTTCATTGATGCAAAGGTGCACTATCTCTTGCAGCACAAGCATAGTTTTCAGTCTGTAGTTTCAAAAGAATTGACTGACACTTCAAATTCAAAAATTCTCTATTTTTAGATGCATTTGAGATTTCAGTGCTCTATTAGTATTCAGTTACTTGCATAAAATAAATAAAAAAGAAAACTCACACACCTGTAATCTACAGAATTTAGCAGGAATACAGGATCACATCCCAGATTAGAAAAACATAGATTTACAGCAGTGAACACAATCTGCACCAGTTTGAAATGACAGTGCAACTTCTACATTTGGGGGGGACTGGAAAAGAGGGCAATTAATTGAATAAATGTCAATAGCACATAAATTGAGTAGCTACTAAAGAAATGGAAATGGCAAACCAAATAATAATTTTCTGTCACATATGTCATCAAAATAATTTTTAAGGTTTAAAACAAACTAAAATTACTGGGTTTTCTCTGAAAGTCAGAAAGGAGGCAGTACCTGATGAACATGGTTACTAGAATTGGATTCACTTTTTAGATTTTTACACAGCTCTATAGACTTTTCCGCTATTTGGACTGCTTCACTGAATTTACAGAAACATACTCAAATATTAAAAAAAAAAAAAAAAAAAAAAAAAAAAAAAAAAAAAAATAAGTATAAATAAAAAAATATTTACACAAGATATGCTAACAATGCCAAAGGTTTGTTCACTTGCTTCAGAGTTAAGTTCCACATAATATAGGCAATACTGTGTTTATATCAGCATCCAGTCTACATACAGAGGCAAAATAAACCCAGCCATCATGGCAAAATCCTGAAATGAAGTAAGAAGAAAAGATCTTTAGTTTTCCAGTCCACACACTACAAAGACAATTTACCCCTCTAACTCCACATCTCATAAAAGAAGAAAATATTTTTGTTGTTGTTTTTCTCAATAGCTTTCCATCTTTGCATAGCTCAAGAGGTTTGTTACTGCCTCCATGTGTTGAGGTAAACCTGGAGTACAAATACTTGCAAAAATACGGAAAAACAAAATCCCCAAAGACAACCAATGCGGCTAAAGAGCCCTCCCTGCAGTTCTCTATGACAGAAATACTGTAAACTGCATTTTCACATGGACAGTCCTTAGTGGCCAACATGACTCCCAGTTCTACTATAACATTGCACAGACCCAATAGGCTGAGCAGGTTTTTCATCCCAGCTACTTGTAGCGTACACAGCTTTGCTCCCTTTCTCTCCATCACGAATACATGGGATGCTGAAATGCCAGACTGGCAGGAGCAGGCTGACAATATTACTGAAGAAGGTTTTCTTGATAAAATCATCATCTGTTTCTGGATACTCCTGCGTATGCTCCCTCCCTCAGCAGAGGAACAGCAGCTCCTGATAAATGTCCCTTTGTGTGCAGATTCTCCCCAATATATGCAAAAACATTTCAGTTCTGAGTCTGTCTGCTCTTTCCTTGCTTCATATAGCTGAAATACACTTAAGAGGTTTATGAAACACTGTATGTAAAACAATAGAACGTGGACACAATTGAAAATACAGCTTACATAACTCAGACTGAAGTATTTTCTGAAACAGATGCTATTCTGCATGGGAGAAAATGAAACATTTCACCATCACGTACAATAATCTTTCCCTAGGACTTTTTGGAATCCTTTTAGCCGGAAGATGCTCACCTTTTTTTCTTTTTTTTTTTTTTTTTTTTCCCCCTCTACTTTACGGTGTTATTTACATAAGTATATATGATATTTATATAAAATAAATCAGACATTTGCATGATTAACTAGTATTGTTGGATTTCTTTTTTACTTGGAAAAATTTAAAACTATCAATACAGCCTGTGTTGCTAGTGAATGTAAAAAGCTACTGAAGTTAACTTTAGTATGAAGACTGATGTATTAATATTTATGTAATGAAACACATTACATGAGCAAAAATGTTTTGAAAAGAATTCTTTTTAACTCTAAAAGCAAAGCAATGAGATCATCTGTGACCATATCAGTGGTGTTCTCTCAGTTTACAGTACTTACGCTTAGAGCTAGAAGATCTATTTTCATCTCTCATTTATGTAACAGCACAGATAAGTTATTTGCTTTCTATCAGATATGCATATTCAGAGCTATGAACTCACAGCTTAGACACCAATATCTAGCTAAACGTATATGAGCCAAACTGTCCAAATGTCTTGCAAAAGAAGCAGATGCTTTTAAAATTATTTTCCTATTATTTTCCTATTTCAGTGTTTCCAACAAAATTCTGAGAGTACAAAGAAAAAGACAAAAACCTCAACGAAGACTCAAATTTATCAGTATTTAGTGTAACCATTCAAAAGATCTAGTTATTGTTGAGATTAGGAAAATGAGAGGAAGACGGGGACAAAGAGAGATTGAATGCTATGCTCCACTGCATGCATGCAATATATAGTCACATCCATTATAAATACAATTTATATGAAAAGCAACATTATTGTAAATAGATATAAATGTAATGTAACTATAATGTACAATATCAAGATTCAAATTAATAATTCCTTTGCACTAGCTGAAGATGGCCATGCATAACAGACACATGGCTCTGCACTGCACTGGCACTCAACGAGTTATGTGCTTATCTACATCTTCTATGATCAAGCACCAGCAGTGACCAACACAGCTTTTTAACAAGGTGCCAGACAGGAACTGACTGCTGGGTTTGGACATGGACCAGAGTACCCTTCAATGCCTCAGCCTGGACTATCACACTGCTTTCACATGCACCTACATCTTAGCATAGCCGAGACTTTGAAGCCGATATAAGGAGAGATGCTCACTTATACAGCAGACTTGTAACTTTGAGCGAAATAAACCCTTGAACAGAGATTGAGCACAAGTCCTGTGCAATGCCTAAATCCTACTCTGAGGCTTACATAAGACTTAAGTAGACTACTGGTCTTGTGGCAGCCTTCTGTACAGGAATGATCTTGACCTTCATACGGGTAAGTCTCAGGGACATCATGCGTGTAAAGCATATCCCAAACCGTTCTGCCTTACCACCCTTTTATAAGTGCAGGCTTTGAACACTCCATTGCTGCCTGGACACATGTAGTGACTGGGGAGCCTGAGGAAGAGCCCCAGCTGGCACAGGTTCTGCGGCACTAGGATGTGGATAGACTGTCCTTCTCCTGAGGAATGACCTCGAAACTGACTTAACAGCTTAGACATCACCTCTGTAAACCATGACTGAGAACAAGTCCACATACTTCATGGCCTTACTAGAAACTTCAGCCTAAATAAGAAACTCAGGGTCTCAAAGGAAGTCAGTGCCAGTGACAGGAGCCCTAAATTTCCCTGACAGTTGCAATCTCTGCTTCTGGAAATACGACACTTAAAATAAACTCATTATTTTGAAGAAGTAGGAAAGTACTTTTGGCAAAGCATGGTCATGAAACAGGCAGTGTCAACAGCAATCTAAAGAATTATAATTCAAAATATATCTGGGCGACAGAATTATTTTGTTGCTGAAGCCTTAAAATTGCTCCCATATTACGATGTTTTAAAAACTAATGTCAATTTTTCACAGCTTCTTATTAACCTGCAATAGTGACTTACTGTAAGAATATAAGAAGCATATTTTATTATTAAATATATAGAGTTAAAAAGGATAAGTACATATGAAATTATTATATTGAAAAAGATGACATTTGGAATCTTTATTTCCCTAATAATAAAATCAGCATTTACAAAATTATATGTAATAGCATAAAAATTCCCCTAAAAATATCAGCTCCTCTCTGCCTTCCCATTAAAAAAATCCCACATGCATCAATGCAAAGAGAAATTTCTATTTTAACTGATGATTCCTTTGATGTACATAAATACTTTTCAACTTAACAATTCCTTTTTGATAGGCCCAGACAATTTGCTATAAAAGGAATCTTGGAGAAAGACAGTTTGATTCTACCAGGTTTTTTTCCCCATATGTTTTCATCTCAATTAACAAAGTACATTAACAGGACACACAATGCATTGGCTTAAAAGGAATATAATATCTAGACAAAAAAATCCAACTTTTACATAATCAATGTTGCATTTAGTGCTTTAAAGCTTGATCTTCCTTACAGGAGCTGGGACCACTCTTTTTTTATATGCTAGTACCTCTCCATAAAAGCCAGCTTCCTACCCATCTCCTGTTGCCTGGACACTGCTTCCTTCCAAGCTGAATTGCCACTTGTCCTCCTGCAGTTGCCCTCTGCAGCCTCCAGGCTCCTCCCCAGCACTGTGTCACACCCAAGCTCCCAGTGACTGCCTCCAACAATGTCCAGAAGCAAACGTCAGAAAAGACATGAGCAGTAAGGCGCATATGCTCTCCCTCACACACTGATTTATAATGTTATGTCTTCCCCCTATTGATCACAGATCATCTGCCAGTCAAGCCCAAAGTGAAACTAGAAACTTCAAGTTACAGCGGAAGCATTAAGGTCATAATGAAATAAAAGAAAACTCCATGTTCGTAAATTTCATACTGATCTAAAGTGTATAAACATGAAAGTACTGGAGGAAATAATACTACACCTGGAGGAAAATTGCATACTATGCTCTATACAAGTTGTACTTTTTTCACAATGTTTGTAAACATTATAGGTATGTTAGAATTCTAAATCAATAAGATAATTTCATACAAAAAAAATCCTTACGGCTGGGTTGTAACATAGCACCCTAATTTACCCATATGTGAGAATATATGTATAAATAGACCCACACAGCTTAAGACAACTTCCACTGTGCCAAATTATATGTTTTGGTACTTTCTATATGCTTATGCTATCTTCTCCTCTTGACAACCAATAAAAAATACTGGAAATTACTTTCTTAAATGAGAGACACATATTCAAAAGCCAGTACCGAAGAAACTCCTATAAACAATTAGCTCAAGCTTTTGCGAGTACTTTCTCATGCATATCTTAATAACAGTTCCAAGAAACTATCAAATAAAGAGGAGGCACAGACTTTCAGAGAAGGCCAGTCTTGCAGCAAACATTTTAGTTATAATCTTTGAAAGATCTAGGCTTGGTAAATTGGATCTAAGCCTACCTCCTATGGGACATCCAGTATCACTCCTAATCTCTCTGTAACTCTGGAAGTAATAATAATTCCTTTCTCCCACCTTTTATTGACCTGTCTTTTTAAACAGCAAGCAATCCAGAGTGGGAACTGCAACTGTGTTTGCATATACAGACATCCATATAAAAAATGTAAAACGGATACACAGATATACATGTAGATAGATAGATAGATAGACAGACAGATACTTATTTATCTGCAAAGTATAGTATCTAGGACAAAAGGATCTGTGTCAGTAGAAACCAACAGCTTCTACATGATACTGTAATATGCACAGCAAAAAAATAACTTAACTTGGAGTTCTGAAAGGAATGCCCTTTTCAAACATTCTGCATTGTTTTTGTCTCTGGCAAGTAGGTTTGCAAGTAGGGCTTGATTATGTTTCTGATACATACTCCATATCACCTTTTGGAGCAGTTAAACAAAGCTCATACCCTGTACTCTCTGAATAACAGGAAAAGACAACCAGAGAGAAAGAGTGGTTTCAAATATAATTTGATGTTTAAGGTCTTTGCTTTAATTTGATTTTGGAATTTATTAAAATTCAAACATTGAATGCTTTCACTCTTGAAATTATTACAATCAACAAATTTAGGTAGGTGAGAAAATATTTATTTATATATTGCTTTTTATCTTTTAGATACACTCAAAAAATAGCAAACCCTTATGCTGAGCTCAGTTGTTCCAAAATATTATAGGTTACACAAGAAAGCAAACTATTCACTCCCTTCTTACCTGCCTACCAAAGTACACAGAAAACACCTTTTCTAATCCATTGTCGTCTTCTTAGAAATATTTACATCAATTAAAATAATTTCAATTAGAGTGGCAGCTGACTCTTCAGTGCCATTCCAGGACAAACGTGTCATCTGTTTTTACATTCTTGGATTCAAAGAGTTTTATAATCATGCAACACTCTGTGACTTTTTTCACAAACACCCATTTAAGCAACACCTGACAACTAAACACTACCACTGTATGCAATAAAATTGCTCTTCCTCCTTGTCATGCACAAATGAAATAAAACCTGCAACAGCAAATCAATGTCTACACTTTTGAATGATCCATATAATTATGGTAGGAAGAAGCAGGCAAATCAGCATAAAGACTGCAAGTAGAAGCTTGAGGTTTGTCAGTCTTTTCCAGCGGCTGCTTACATTTTGCACTTTCACAGAGTACTTAGAAGAACAAAATAATTCAGTTTGAAAGCTACAAAACAAAGCACACAACTACCATATCAACACTGTACTTCAGTATCCAGAAAGCCTTAAGTATTCTAAGAGAGAAACAGAGGCATCACATCTCACCTGTCCTACACCATGAGAGCTTGGTATAAATAGTGTAGAATTTAAAAGCACTACACAATAAAGATACCAGTGTCTGACAAAACCATTATTTCACTGAGAGGTATGATACTTCCCTCCGAAAGGCAATAAAAAGTAAATTCTGCACTGTACTGTACATAAAGAACAGTTAAAATGAAAAATTTGTTGTATGACAACCCATGTTGTTAACAATATAGGCAGATCAAGATAAGTGGGTGGATTTGGATCATCATCAGAAGACACAAGGCCATATTTGCCAGTCTATTCTGTCATCTTTCTTGAATTCATGATCTTAGGAGTGCAATAACTTTTTATGACATGATGGAGAAGTTACATTTTATACATGTTCCAAATACCCAGGCAAGATAAATGAATTAAACTCAGGAAACATATTGTATTTTTTAAATGTTACTGGGCAATATAGCATATGGATAATTCTGAAGTCTAAAGCATATAAATCATCATAAAATAGCAATAAAAAGCACACTGTGATTGCCAGATGACTTACATCAAATTAATTCCTACCTTTGTAAACCAAAACAGTAGGAAAATATGAGAAGTATAAGATAATGATGGTAAAGAGATTGTTTGTTAAGTCAATAGGGAGCACAGCACCAAAATCACACACAGTATTTCTGGAACTGATGATAGACATGAAATACTGTCCTCTTCCTAAAATGGCTCATCCCATTCAGAACGGTTATACCATTTCAGAAGCAAAGGTTATTTACATTTTCCCTCAAAGATTCCTACTCAAAACACAAGTAGATTAAAACAAAAATAGCAAATAATAATTTTTAGAGAAAAATATGGTAAAGCTCTTATAAAATGCCTTAGTTTTAATAAAAAATATTTTTATTATTTGACCAATTATTAATTTCTTTGATGCAATTGTATTTATCTTCAGTCACTAAAAATGTATCCAATATTGTACATCCAAACCTATGCTTTAACAATATGCTAATTATACAGTTCAGATGATCTGGAAAGAAATCCATTTTGCACTGATGATATAAGGGAGTGACAGTACAATTTACATTAAGAAATGTTTTCTCATTTTTCTCAAAAATTGGTTTGCACTCAGCCGGAGAAATCTAAATTCGACCAACAGGCATCCCTCCCTGCTTCTCCATGGTTACAAAATAACATGACAATCCGAATGACAGAAAAGATGCACATAAGAATGGGTTACAAAAACTCCTCTGGACACAGGTACACAGGCAGTGAATGTTTTCTTTCGTAATCTTATGGAACAGATGATTATTGTATAGAACAATGCTGCAACACTAGTAGCAGACAATTCTCAGAAACGTTACTTCAAACATTTTGAATTAGGTCTTCCAAATTCCCTGAATTATCACCCAGGGCCGTTGGCCAGTCCACATTCCTGATATTATGGGAAGAATTATAACTGGAGAGGCTGACATAAAGGTTCCCCTTTTGCCTAGAGCTTTGTTCACACACCTGTCTTCACTCCAAGTTTGACAGTACTGTACTATGGTGTACTTTTGGCACACATTTTCCTGCCACTTTAACACCAACCTGTATATGCAGAGCTTGAAAGAGAGTGATTGGTTCATTGTGATTCTCCTTTTAGTGTCCAAGGGATACAGACTGCATCAACTGGAAGATGGCACAGCGAGAATCCCAATTCCTGGCACACTGCTCCTCATCAGCCACAGACATCTAAGCACACAGAATTGGAGGGCTAAAAACAGTCTTGATTTATTCATTTGATTCTGAGTTATCTTGCCAGATACATTATGAAAAAATCCATACCCATAATTTATCCTCAGACTGATACATTTCATTACACTGTGGATTCATGGGGAAACACGAAAAAATGAGTTTCACAAGTTTTTGGGACCGTGTAACTTTTCAGATACAGTTGCACCAATGCTGGAATCTAGTCACACTTTATTTAATATTAAAACTAGACTAATGAATTACAAGGATAAACTAATGCAGTGTAATGCTGTGCCATAGATAAGACTAATTAGTATTTTCTTAGAGACAGAGCCTAAAACAGTCTGGCATTCAGAGGTGCAGATCCAGAAATTTTCAAGATCATCAGCAATGGTGGACAGGACAGAAAAAAGATCAACAAGGATAGGTAATTCAAGAAATAGATTACAGACTCTCACACCAAGCAGATTTCTTTAATAAAGGATGTTTATTTAAATAGTTATATACAATTATCTATATAACTATATATCATATTTCCATCAGACAAAACCCAGCATTTTGGAACATTTCTTCTTTAGAAGGTGACCATTTCTTCTTTAGAACACCATCTTCAGGTAACCATTTCCTGGCTTTTATTTGCATTATACACATATTTCTCACAGGGAGGAGTAGAACTTGAACACCAAATTAAACCAGTGTTACTGGAAGACAAAAATAAGTGTGAAGACCGAAGCATGCAAGCCTGAGGATAAAATAAATCCATCATAATTCCGCAAAATAAAGATGAGGTTAATTTGAAACCTATGAAAATTAGTATCAAGATTTTAATTGACCTCAGCAGGTTTCTGCAGCTAGGCCCTGCATGTTCAACATGATGATTCAGTGTAATTTTGGACTGTACACTCTAAAGAACGTTCACTCCACCACCAGCTCAGCCCCCTCTCAGCAGTTTATGCATTTCCACTGAAAACTGAAGTGTCTGAAATGACTCTTTGCAGTTCCTTCTTTGAAAACACAAATATTTTCAAAGGCATTTTTGAATATGCAAAAGCAAGTTTTTACAGTTACTGTTCTTCTTTTAAAAAAAGAAAGCCATGACGAATGTGCAACTCTGCAGTGATTTTCTCTGGAATATGTTAGGATGATAAATTGTGGACTCTGGAAAAAAGAACGTAGAGGAAATGAATGGCAATTTCAAACACACATAACAATTCACTACACTAGAAAATTTCAATGTTACAAAAATAAAATTTTCCAAACTATATTTTGATTTCCAGAGCACTGAAATTACTTCATAACTACAAAATGATTGTCAAATTATGATACTATTGTAGCTTTTTAAGTAAAATTTTCTTGAGGAAAGTGCTTGTGGTTTTTGTGAAGAAAAAGTGGTTTGTTCATTTTCTTCAGGAGTTCAGGATGCCAACAGCTTAAAAGCTACTGACAGCTTAACAGGTCTTTCATTCTTGCTCCATTCCACACAGCCTGAAAGCTGCCCTCCAGAAAACAGCTAATTTGATCAGTATTTCAACCTAAACACTTCACTGTTTCAGGCTTCATATGTGGAAAAAACAGTACAATAAATTAGACGCAGAATATCATGTTCCTGTTCACTTTCCTGGCAGTATTTGCTTGACGCTCAGAGAAGTCATAATCTTCCAGTTGCTGTACCATACTCCTTTTAACGATAGAAAGAATGTATAAGATGAAGGTAACTACCCATAGCTGTCCTTGTCCCTTTCTTCCACTCTTTTGTTTTGTTTTGTTTTTACAGAAGAGAATCGTAAAATGTTTGCAAGAGTAGAAGAGATAGTTTTAAAAAATCTCTGTTTATAATGAAATGCAACGTTAAAGGTGATGGGAATTTTAGAGACAGCACAAATATTTGAAGTGCCCCTATCTCAGCAATTGCATTGTGATTCAGGAATTTGACATCACATACCTTAAAGCCTCCAGCACCTGCTTTTGAAGGCTTGGCTCTTCTCCTGCACCCGGTCTGTGAAACAGAAGGAGGGAAAAAGAAGAATTCCCATGTAAGAAGGCCACATCACCTGCATTCAATCCCACAATGCTGACACTGTGCATAGACATATAGACAAATGATTACCTGATTCATGTTGTCCAGTTCCAGAAATGTAGGCTGCAGTTGCTGTGCAATTTTCTACCTAATACCTCTCCTCTGGCATTTCTGCTGCACTACTGGTAGCCCACAACAGAAGAGTATCTGATGTGTTCCATCAAGTGAAATTCCCATTCCACCTTTTATCTCATGACTGTTGGATTCTGCACAAGTAATAATACACAATATCTCTCACCTGCAAATGATTTACAATAACATAATCAATAATGCATTTCCTGTGACCCACTCTACCAAGCAAGAAAGTAGCAGTCAACGTGTGGAAATATTTTAAAAGAAGAAATGACAACAAATTCCAGTCATCATGGGTTTTGTTTGATTGCTTTCCCTCCTTTCACATAAGTTTACATAGCAGTTACACCAAAATCATTCAGGAGTTCATTTATTCACCTACCAAAAGGCATTGCTAATAACAGAACATTTTCTAGGGTTCTGCCCAAGGGCTCTGGGGTTTAAACTGCTGCGCTGGCCTTTGCTCACCAATGGAGAAATGTTGCTACCAATTATTTTATCTCACCCACCCTGCATGCCTCTTGTACATAATGGTATTTTTGATGCTTTAAATCTCTTTGCTAAAGGCACTAAATGCAGATGTGCACTGGTCTTGAGGCTCATAACTTGTAGAAGGGAATACAGAGGCTGACCAAATGAACGCTGGTCAAAGGACTGAGTCAAATCCCTCTGAATTCACAATCTAAAGTACACTAATGGACAGAAATTAAACATATGGAACTTGCTAACCTACAATAGCACATTCACATACCCAAACAAACCATAATTTTTCCATACTAAGTGATTTTTGTTCTCCTGTGTTGCACACATTAATTAGAGAAAATAATTAAGTTGCAAATTAGCTTATCTACTTGGAAGACAGTTGGGAGAAGATAGGCCAGAAGTGCAGAGAGGAGAAGGGTTATATGGGCTATTTACCCCTGCCTCAGCTTCATATTTTGTATTACATATGAATAAAAGTGTACAAGAAAAAAAAAAAAAAAGGAGCAACTTACTGGGGGTCCCAGTATCCTTTTCCCTCCTCGTCCCTGGGAGCATGTCAGTGGACAAGAGTGTGTGCACACAGGCAATGGAGGAGTAAAAACTGTGTGTGTCTCAATTTTCCTCAGTGATTCCTTATCTTTTTAACTTTTCTAATGTTTTGTATTCTGTCACAAGGACTAAACTTTCCTTTACCCAATAAACCAAAAAATTCATTCCTACTACAGAGAGCATCAATCCTTTTTCACAAGGGTCTTCTGGTTTTCTTCTTCCTTCTCATTCATCTTAAGACTCACTTCCTCAGACCCTTCTCTTGGTTTCTGCAGTTAACAGAAAACCCTAAAATTAAGTGTTATTGTAATTACCCAAACAGTATCCTGGACCTTGCATTCAGTACATCAACACACTGCATGGAAATCAATACAAATTCTTTTTTTTATCTTATTTTTCTTCCTTTCATCCAACATATTATAATTTCATGCTGTAATACGCAGGTAAAATGGAATTCAGCAATCATGACCACTTGACAACAAATAGATCAAAAAGTTCTGATGAACTGTGTCCAGCTCAAGTAGCAACAAACATCACGACTGGCTCATCTCAAAATCAAATAACAAGTTCACTTTCCCTTTTACAGTCATCCTTTCTATTTATCTTTGCATGACTTCTGTCTCAAAGACATTCGCAATTCCTTCCAACTTTTTCATTCATATGCACTTTATCCCCGTCTTCCAGATGTCCTTCAATTCTGGCAACACCCAACCTGCATGTCAGTAACACTTCCAATAAACTGTAGTTTAGAGAATGTCATATATATATAGCATCAGACCACATTTTGACTGTCTGGCATCACTCATGTCCAACCATTTAAACTGGATGCATCTGTAGAATAAAACTTTGTGTACCAGTTCATCAATATTTGACTAAAATCTAAAGGTTCTAAATAACTTTCTAAATAGTACGTATTTCTTAATTTTCTATATTTTTTAGTATTCACTCATTAATTTTATAGTGCTCTCAGAAAAAAAAAATAAAAAATCCCTTGCAAGATTTTTCTTCTCCCTTCCTTTCATCTCCTCATCATAAAAGTGTCTATCCTTTGTATCGTCTGTAACCATTGTGCACTTTTTACAGACTACTGCAAACAAATAATTTAAATGCTAAACCAAATAATTTTTGTAAAACACACCAAAGAAGTGATTCAAACCTTCATATGAAAAGCAAGAAATGTTTTTATAAGGAGCTCATACTTTTCATATTCTTGGGACAAATAGTAAAGTGAGTTTTAAGCTGCCATTTTGTGTTGGATCCCCAAAAAGTGAGGAATCTCTTCAAAAGATTAGCATAAGGATTCCTAAAGCTCACAATTCTAAACAGATGTTGTTCCCAGCTATCCTGGTAAGAATAGATTGGTAGGACTGACCAGATCCAGGTCAGACTGTCCCACAGATTACTCTTTTTTCTGCATCTTAAGCACATGAAATAAATAACATCACCAAACGCAATCAAGCAAAATACTGATCAAATACATCTACTCTGTGTAGGTTGATCTGCTCATGCAAAGGTGCAAAATTACCTCTCACCTCTTGGTGACATCTGCTTTCTTCCTCTCATTTAGCTATGCACTAATATGCTGAGCCAATGTTATTCTGATATCCTCCCTATTGTAATACAAATTTGGGGTTGTCTGCCAAAGCCTCAAACCATGTTTAAGGCCACTGAATTGTCATAAGTGTGAGAGTTACTCAAATTTAGTCTCTATTTCTGTAGCATTCTAGTAACAGGAACCAAGTATCCTGAAGAAACTTTTCTAATCATGAAATGTACCACAGAGAGTATGGGGCTGCTACGCCTACCTCAGTCTCAATTTTCATGCTACAGTTTTTCCATTTGCTGTTCACATCAAGCCTTCAGAAAGCACAATGAATGCTTTTGCACTTCAGACTCACATTTTTACTCTTCCAGAATGTGATTATTTTGGATTCCTGCCTCATTTCCCAGAACTTCATACTACCTAGGCTGGAGATGGCAATCAAATTTCAAAACCATAGTGTCTAAGGTACTTTGCCCAATTTGCAGTAATTTTAAATTAATTTCAAGACTTTTAAAAATTATTTTCAAGGCAAAAATGACATGTGGATTTTTATGTTGTACTGTAGCACTGTCAGTAAACCAGTACAGTTAAGGCCAGCCTCTTGTCTTTGTTACATTTTTTTAACTTAGCATGATGCCACGTGTACAAAATTCCCAGCTGATCTCAGCATACATTTGTAGGTTAATATATAAACCATACTTATTGATTAATATGAGAACACATTGCCCCACTGACCCTTGTCCTTTGAAACAAAGACTGCAAAGAGATGGGGGATTTCTCGGATGCACTGAATGTTTTCACTGACCATTCCAATGCAAATAAAAATTCAATTACTATGTAATCTCACTGTTTCGACATCAAATTTTGAACCAAGAGCTTTTCTTGAGTTGCAGTTTAAGTACAGTTTTTATAAAAACACCCTTTGCAGTTTCTAAATAGCAAGAGATGGTTGTGTTTTCTCTTGAAAAGTATGAAAATAATGTCATACATCTCACAAAGAGACCATCCATGAGCCTGTGTTTCAAAAGACTATGATTAAAGACAATATATCTTCCAGTAGATTACCATGTGAGTATGAAAGAGAAGAATGTAACATCAAATGAACTTTCACTTATCCCCAATTTCATCAACTTATCCGCAACTGGTCATCATCTATATAATAAAACATTCATATGCCTGTATTACTCCAATTTTAATTTCTTCCCAATGATGATCCAGTCAGTAGTAAACTCTTGTCAGAAATGTAAGAGAAGTCATAATTGGTTGAAACTTAATATTTGCATGCCCGGCACAGAACACAGTTACACATACATATGATTTTATCCCCATCGTATTGGGGTAGTTGCACATTATTAATGTGTGGGCTTTTTATTCATTATTAGAAGTCTGTTGTTGAAGGATTCAGCCCCAAGTCCTGCAGAGAATGTCACATATCCTCTAGATGTCTCTGGAGATTAATTCTAAGAACATTGTAACTCTGCGCAGGATCCATTGTAAGGAGTCCATCATTGTATTAGCAACATAGCTGTTTTTCAATATTTGCTCTGTTTGAAGAAACAAAGTATCTTTCTGCCTGCAGGCTTGACTCAAGGCTACCCTCCACATGCACATTAAACTTTATTTTCTCTTAGATGTGTTTCCATTTTGAGATTTACCTTTGCAATTTAGCATTAATATTTACTTTTGTTAACATTTCGGTCACTTATAGCAATATGCCGCAGTTCTGTAATATTTTTGATATATCCGTGTTAAAAATTAATGTGAACAAAATACTGAGTGAAAGCTGCACAGCTGAACTTCCACTATGGCAAGCTGGTTCACAAAGCTGCATATTCCACTAATGATTTTTTAATATCATTATACTAACATCTGTCAAAATATAAATGGACATATATTTTGGATATAATTTTTACACATTTGATTTCATTATGTCGGCCATTACAGCCAAAGAAACAGAAAAGTCCCCTGTGGTAGTTTTCCATAGTTTTATAAGGGATTGCACTCCAGCTTCTGCAGGTGAAATACAGCCTACTACACATTGTACCATACTGTTCCTCTGTATTAGACAAAAGCATAACTCATCCAAAAACCACTGATATCACTTCCCGTTTAGTTCAGCTGGCTTTGAGCAGGAATTCAGGAAGCCCCTAAACAGCAGAGCTGTGCTTGCATGGCCATTCCCAGCAGAGGGAATGGAACAGCACCCTTACAAAGCACAGGATGTGCAGTTCCAGAGCCATACCTTGGGCACGTGGCAACCCAAAACTTTAGTGGAGTAGAGCACACAGACCTGCACTTTTGTAAACTGGAAGTGCTACATAAAGATATTTGTTTGGAGGAACAAAAAACATCTCGTCTTGAACAGCAATCCGTATGAACTGGAAGTAGGTTGTCACTCAGGAGAAGTGCAACTGTTTTCCAGTGCTTTTGCTCTTCAGCAATTAGTCACCTTAATTTTTAATTTGCTGCAATTAAAATACATCTTCAAGAACAAATGTGATCAGTGTAAAAAGACACGACAACAGAAAGTGTCATGCTGTCTTTGGCCAAGATAGAAGACGAGCCTGCATGGTATTGTATAGCAGTTAGTAGCTAATGTATAAGCTCCTTAAGAGCAAATTTGCTTCACTGTAAAAAGTGATTTCAGCAACCTTGCTCCTTCTCCTGAAATATAAGCATAGAGAAAAGAAGAAATAAAAAAGACACCTTTTGATGAGAGGTTATGTAGTCTCTACAACTGAGTAAATTTAGTTGCTGTTGTAGCAGAGCAATGTGGTGATAGGAAATTTTACAGTTGAAGGAGAAATGTCACAGTATTTTGATAAGAGAGCGATGAACTTTTTTTCCCTTGTGCCATTATCAAGGCGAAGTGAACAAAATGCATCATTTATAACCCACTGCTCTACCATTATCTCCTGGTGAGACACTTGTTTTAAAACACACAAGGACCTTTTTTCTCCAAGACTAAAGCTCTCTGTGAGACTCAGTCTTCTTTTATAACCATGAAAGAAAGTTGACACTTGTGTGGGCCAAAGTTTCCAGGCAACCACACAAGGGCACTTATACACCCTCCAGGTCACCCCTCATTCTGAAGTACAGAGGAAGCATATGAACAGTGTATGTCCCTTTGATCACAGATACCATCTAAAACTGATGTGAAGAGAAAATCCTGCACTTTGGAAGAAAAGCACTACAGTCTCCTCAAAGCTTTTTCTTACCTAATATACAGAGAAAGTAAAGGTTAGTGTGGTAGTGCAGAACTGCTAAAATATTTTTCCCTTACCTGCTACAAAGCGCCACTGACTCTCTCCTGGTGCTTAGTACTCTCGCCCATGTATTCTCATTCCTGGTTTTGGTTTGGCTTTGATTGGTCTTTTTTTGTGTTGGTTTGGTTTTTTTGTTTTTTTTCGTTCATTCTGTTTTGTGGGTTTCTGTTTGTTTTGGTTTTTTGTTGGGGTTTTTTTTGTTTTTTTTTTTTTATATTAACCTACAAACCTCAGCTGATTTACTGTTCATTCAGCAAACCTATGCTCAAGTAGACAATTTTTTATGAGCACCAGGGCAGTGTACTAGAGGGCACTCAGTACAGGGAACTTCCAGTAGTATTTACAGTCATAGACAAAATTCCACAACACTTGCCTGCTGATATATCTAATAGAAAATAAAAAATGTACCCTTCTATTTTATTTACATAAGAGAGAAAATATTTGTTGTCAAAATCTGGTGGTAATTAGTATAACCAATGTCTGCTCAGTAATGTCTGTTCAGTAGAACTAAGTATCTCTTTTAGTAGAATTGAATGTACATGAAACTAAGTTACGACATCAAAAGATAACAGAGAAAATACAGAATTCTCAAAAAAACTCTCATTACTACTTTTTTTTTTTTGTCCTGTAGTACAAAAACTTAGACTCAGACATAAGCAGTCAATTTAATTTATTGCATGAAAATAAACAAAAAGCTTGTTTCCAAAAATGACAGGTGAAATTACCGGAGCCCTCAGGTTACTCTTCTTCTCCTACATACAATGTGTTTAACAGCTCAAATGGTTTGTTTTGACTGTTAATGCTAGTGCATTTGCTGAGTCAATGAGGAAAAAGACACACAGTGTGAAGAAGAAAAACTCTAAAAGGAAAATAAAATGAAAATTTAATAATTTACACTGAAATACAGCACATTTAATTCTAACAAAAAAAAAATTAAAACCTTGAGACAAGCCTAATAATAATAAAATTGACAGCTTCATGATAATTTTTAGATGCACAAACACAGGATATAAGTTTATGTAAATACCTATCAAAATACTGGAGGAGAACAGAACCTGAATTAATTGGCACTTAAAGTTTCAGTTGCAATGTAAAATGTGAGAAGAAATCCCATAGATTTTGAACTATTTATCAAAGTTTTCATTTGAAGAGAGACTGTCACAAAAAAACCCAAATAATCAAATTAAACAGAATGTTTACTTCTATTTTCTTATTTTTCATTACTTTCTAATTAAAATAAAAAGGTTCCTCAGGTTTTTGCTGATCTTCCCATTGTTTTGGAAGCTTCCAAATATCACTAAGATGAAATATCAACCAGATCACTGCCTGGTAATGAATGCAAAATCTCAGTTCATAACTAAATTATGAAATTTAAGAAAAAAATTAGTAAGCTATTAAATATAAATATTTTCTTTCCCCCAGCACAAAAAATTTTTAAAATATTAATGTTATAAGTAAGACATTTGAAATGTTCTGTTGAATTACACAGAATTTCTTCTGATGTTGTAGAAACACTGCCAGACTCATTCAAACTAGCAGATGCTTGCAGCAAGAAAGACTATTTAGAAGTTAAGCCATTCAGGATTCTGAATGAATTTAGCAATATAGTCTTTCAAAGCTTTACTGTAAGACCGATGATTTAATTGTCACACTCCAAAGCTGGTGGGCAGGTCACTCTATTACACAGCTCATATATTTAACTTTGGTGGAGAAGGGTTGGTCTAAGACCAACAGGCTCTCTCAAAACAGGATGATAAGTAAATTTCACAGTTATCACAAAATAACATATGATATTAGGTGGTAGCTACATGATAACTCCACTGGAAACAATGGTAATTACATAGTAAATCCTGTCAATGATACAGCATTATCTCCTAACTGTTCAATTAACTCGTGTCACCACAGCATACTATGTTTAGAAAGTTGCTGATGCAATATTTCTGTATCATAATTGCAAAGATAGTTGAAGAAGATAGTACCCTATAATTTCAGAAAGTTTCTAATATTACTTGGTGAAACTATTTCTATTATGAAAAACAAGCAAACAGTGAAGTGAAAAATGACACCTAAAAACCTGGGAGATACCTTAAATGGAAAGAGCTTGACAAAAATATCATAGAAAAAAATAATTTTTCATCTTTCACGTAGGAAAGGAGATATTATTTTATAAATCAAATTCCAATTGTTATTCATTCACCTAAACAAATGGCAACAGCCCTCAGCCATCATTGAAAAAATTATAAATTTAATCCCTGAACAAAAGTAACTTTTCCTGTGCTGGGCAAATAACCTTATAAATGCTGATTACTTTGTATTAGGGGAATATGCTTAAATTACAAAATAGTACAGGTATGGGGGAAAAAAAATAGCATTCTGACTTCTTCAAATTGCTGCAACTTCACCAGGGACACAACTGGCCTTCTCATTTTCCCCCATACAAATCAAAAGTCTAGTGAGGTGAACGGAATTACTCAGACATAAAATAGAATAAAATGCTGCTAGGAAACACATATGGCTATTTCACTCGATATTGCCCTTACATTCAAGACAGAAGGATGTAATTGTTCTCTTTGAATGGTGTCATGTTCTGTTTGTCCCTATACCGCTGATCTGCAGTCCAACAAGTTTATTCTTAAGCAGTATTTTTGGGAGTACAGAATTAAATCATCAACTGGTACAAATCAGGGTTACAGCTAGATCAAAGTAAAGGCAGAAGGATGGTGTTATGCTGATTCACATCATCAAAAAATCTTGCTTTGCCATAGTCCTTGCTGTAAAAGAAAGGGCTAATGATCTGTGAGTCAATCCTTAAACAACAACAAATAAAAAGATTTAAAACTGACGAGGATGCTCTGAGACACATATACCTATGAGACACAAATATTTTTGAAAATGTTCCAAAGTACCTCCATGAGAAAACCTTTTGCTTTCAACGGCACAGCAACATTTACCTGCAACAGAAACACTTCTGAAGCCTGAAGTTACTTTTGTTGTATTTTTCAATTTTCCTTTGTGACAATGCAATTTCATACAGATTGTTTGGATTTAGAGCACCTCCTTCAAGGCCAGCTCCACCCACTTTTTCATCTCTGTTCATACCAGTTTTGTTGCTATAAGAACACAAAAGAATCTGCATGATTTTAGTGCATTACTTGTTTGCAAATCAACACACATACTTTCAATTTGTTATGCATGAGAGATGTGTAAAACTATAGAGATTTGGGGCTCTGGAGGACAAAATAAGCACAATACGTAAGCATTATATCTAAATCACAACAGAAGTTAAACTCTAATTTTAACATCCAGACTGTATAACGAATTCAAAAATATCAAGACTTTAAAGCTATCAGACCACATTCTAGACTTGTCCTTGGCTGTCCTAGGAATTTACTGCACAACTGTTGCCCACAGGAACCAACCTGGGCTATGGAAGCACAACGTGCATCTCAAGCAATGCTTCCACTCCTCCCTCCCAACACCCTTCTTCTTCCCTCATTCCCTGGACTGAGATGCTACTCATTTCCTTTGCATGACCCTGCCCCACTGCTTCTTCAGAAGTCATGGGTGTCACACTGGAAACAAAGTTAATGGCAAAAAGGGCAATAAAACAAAACCCACAAAGTTCAAACATTGCCCAAACCTCTTCCAAAACAGGGATATGAATAAGGTAAGGTAAAAATTCCTCAATACTCAATCTCTTTTGTGATAGTTAAGCATTTGTATTTTTTTGATCTCTGATCCTACATCCATCAAGTCAAATGATAAGAGTACAAGTACAGAAGCAAGAGAAAGAGACATCAGCAAGAGTAAAAAGTAAACGTATCAGACAAAAAAAAAAAAAAAAAAAAAAAAAAAAAAAAAAAAAAAAAAAAAATTCCTCCCAAACTCTAAAGAGTTTAGTAGGCTACATTTGAAACAATATGCACATTAAAAAAAAAAAAAAAATACAGTTGCATTTTCAAATTTTAACAGCAAAACAGTGCAGTAGGAGGAATCCACACTGTTCCAAATTGGAAAACTTTGGGGGCTTTTTTATTATATTACTATTTTTATTATATTATTTACAGTACATTTTTATTTCTAAATGTGGCAAAAATCTGCCAATATAAACACAAGACAAGAGTTCAATTTTCTGAAAGTGGTCTGAATTATAAAACCACAGATGAAACCATCCTAATGTAGCTCACTCTGTTGCCAACTTCTGCCAACTAGCGTAACAGATAATAATTGGAATTAAAAATAGGGTTGCTTTGGTTGTCTGGTTTTGTTGTCTGTTGTTTTTTTTTTTGGGGGGGGGGGGGTGTTGCTTTTGTTTTTTGGTTTTGTTTTTTTTTTTTTCACTCACAGTTTTTTGGGGGTTTTTTGTTTTGTTTTGCTTTGCCATCTTCCAGCATCCTCCACAGAACTTTTGAGAAACAAGACATTTCTTTTGAATCAGATATGCATTATCAATTTGGACAGAGACCGTCTGAACCAGTATTATCTGCAAATGATTTATGAGGGCAGGTATTTCTCTACCTGAACATTTTAGTGAAACCATAAATATCAGTAGCGACAGAGATTCAGAGAAAAAGCCTTGGAAAATATTTTATATGGGAAGTTAGTTCCATCTGATGAAAATTTTAATTCACCATTTCTGTGTCTCTAAAGAGCTTTCATGTTAGCCAGGACTATCGTTCTTTCTTGCCGATATTTTCAACATACTTAGTATAAATACTTACCAATTAATAAAATCTACTGAACTGAGCCAGCTGATCAGAGGTCTTCCCATTGACATTAACTAAGTATGCATTTGAATCTGAACTGCTACTCAAAAGAAACAAATATATTCAATATAGCACTGTAAAACCAGCATTTTCAATTGTTAATGAAGAATACCCTCAAAAACCCTCAGAGGAACAGTATCCCCTTTCCTGTTGTGTAACCTCCAACACAATGACCATCAACAGGCCATTTACCCTTGTCAGTCATCCATCTCCTCCTCTCTAAAATGGTGTCAGTAATTCCTTCTCCTAAATGGAGAAGGATGGTTTTACACAACAGCTCTATGTGAAGAACCTACCTCAGAATATGCATATTGAGGTTCTTCAGGATTCTCTTCCACACTCTGCTCAGACCTTGAGATTATATTGGAAGCACCATACAGAATTATTGATAAAAGAATTTAAAACAAGTTTAATGATCATTTTGATTCATATTACATTATTTTCAATTTCTAACACAGTCTAATTTGTGAAAAAGATAAAAAGGAAGGAGGGAAAAAAAAGTCTTTTCTCTGTAGAATTGATTTTTTGTTATTTTCATCTTCTAGATGAAATTCATGTTTTTCTGAGCTTCTTTTTTACCCTTTTCTTATTTTTGTTTATTACTTTTATTCATTTATTTCTCAAATATTAGGTGGATAAAAAAATAATAAAAGAAGTCTTATAAATTGAAATAGAAAGAATTCTCTTTTACAGTACTGTAAACACATTCAGCTGAAGTAAATATTAGGGAAAATCAGGTACCTAGTAAAATTAAATTGTAAACAAAACTTTACACATGTGTGTTTCAATACACTGTCTTCATTAGGACATTTTAATACTTGGAAGTGTCAGCTGGAATACACATATGTTGGATCACACCCTGCATTTGCTGTTCTAATAATAATGTGTCTATTAACCATGTTTTCTACCAGAAGATTTCAAAACTGAATTAAGCATCAAATCTTATTAACATATGAAGGTAATATTAGCCTTCTTCCATGGTTAATATAAAAAATATATCAAACCTAACCGAAAGTCTTTCAGTTTTGTGAAGCTTGGTTTGGGCTTGACTGTAGAACTTCACTTCCAATGTATTTCTAATCCACCAGTGAAGTCCTTTACCAGTGAAAATGAAGTACAGATCCAGAACAGGGAAAATCAAGGTCAAATTTTAGGCATCAGGGAGCTGGCCAGTGTTACAGGGGAAATAACTTAGTATTTTCATTTTTTATATTATGCTTTTTATGTCTGAAAATCCACCTGGTTTTCACGTGAACTATTTTAAAAATTGGAGAAAATAGAGTTTTGTTTGCCTTGTATAATAAAGATACATAGCTGTAACGTGCTTATGATTTCTTCCTTGTATAGTGAGTGCTATACTTAGTAACACAGTAAACATTGCCCGAGTAATCCAGAGAAACAACTTTCACCACAGCAAAGACCTCATTAGGAAGACACGCAAGATCTCACTCAGATTTCCTTTCTCGTATTTATTGTGTAAGGGATCATACATGGAATCCACACTGCTGGATGTAGAAGAGTTCATGAAAGGCAAAAGGGCAGCCCACAGGCCTTTCACACCCTTTTTCAGCTCACTGCTGAATGGTGTGCTCATCCCAGAGACTAAATCCTTCCTGTCAAAATATGAAGGGCTCTGTCAGGACTGGTAATTCAGTGCAAGGAGGAGGAGGGAGGAATTAAACGGCCAAGAATCGCTCCAACAAGGGTGTAAAGGAAAGAAGGGGCTGCCACTGCGGTGAGGCTACACAGAAATACTTAGAACATCCTGTAAATAGCAATACTCGAACACTGATGAAAAAAATGCTACATTTTACTAATGTATGTCTATGCCATAACATAAACACATAAAGTAAAATAAAATACAAGAACTGCCAGAAAAAAAAAAAAAATCCCTAAGTATGATTATAAATAACCATATTTATGAATTGATGAGTCTTGCATGGCCCTATAAAATGGGTATTATGATACACAGGATTTTAGCAATATAGTTACTAAAGTGAATAGGAAAACCATTTTCCATCAAAGTACTGCCTCTTTCTCCCTAAAAAGTATCTGACTAAGGCAGAGATAATGTAAAGTTCAGCTATCAAAAATGGCTTCATTAAGAACTTTAATGAAGCACATGGGAGCCATTTATTGACTTCTCAACTATTAAGACATAGCATTATTACTGCTTTAACAGTATTTCCATTTTCATTTAGGAAATAACTAATCAAGGGATCAATGTACCAAAGACTTTATTTTCTCTCCCATGGGTCACTGAAAGTACATTTTTTAAAATGCAAAAAACGTAAAGGCAATTCCCCCCAGTGCCATATCACATAAGCAATTTAAAGAAATAACAAGGAATGCTAAAGGTCAATGGCTCCTGATCTAAGCCATGTTATAAAACAAATGAAAATTGTTCATGGTAATTCTACCTTTCTGGTGGAAGTAAGAGATCGCTTTCACATCAAAGAGGCTTACCTCCGAAGTATGCAAAGCACCTCCACCCTGACCCGCTGTCAACCTGTGAGACATTTCTATTTCTCAGCCTTACTTAGAATGCAAACTACTGTTTTCCTGGTAGTTCTCACAGCTCCACTTCCTTTGAGGTACAGATGTGTAGCCAAAGAACCCAATCAGATAACACCCATTTACATATTTATAAAGTCTCCTGTAAAATCTCGTATCAATTGTTGCCACTATATATAGCCCTTTCAAAGTATCTTGTGGGCACAAGCGCTCCACTGCACTGCTCCCTTCAGGAGTCCAGATATATCGTATAATGTGATTTCAATGTAAATGTGGCCCATCACACAATCATACCACTTCACAAACTCTTTTCTGCTGGGGTAGCTTAAATCTAAACACACTCAAGCAGCTTGCTGCACTGGAGCAAGATTTCCTCCACATAAAAAAAGTCAAAACCCCCAACACAACAATGCCAAGGAAAAAAAAATCTGAACATTTTCTGCAGAAAGATGGGCCGTCTCCAAATCCTTGTGCCCTATCAGACAAATTAAAGTAAATCAAGCATGAAATGAAGCAGAAGAGCCCCGAGATAAGGCTCCTTTAAGTCGTTTACAGATTAGGATAGAGAGAGGTGCATCTGGTCTCTGGCAGTGAAGGAGGCCAGTTTCTCATCTCACAATAGCAGCCTGTGTATAGGATTACCTTACCTTGTCACTGACAAGGGAAAAAGCGCCTGCAAAATGTCTCTAACTAACTTCCTAATGTTCCCAGCTAAGTTCTCTTATTAAAGTATTAACTGTTACAATGATAGAAATAAATTTTGATAAAACAAAATAAAAACAGACACCAGTCTGATTTATGAGCTGGTCAGACACTGATAAACTGGAGGCTCTGCTACCAGAAGATGAGCCTCTTCTCTTTATCAGTCAGAATTTCACTGCTAGAGACGGCAGATAACTTCCCAACTGGAATTAGGGATTCAGTGAACTGTACGTTACTGGTCAGACTGGTGCTCCAGCAGCGCCTAAAAAGGCCTCTTGCGTTATCCGATGGGATTCTGTGCGGCATGCAGTGAGACGTTTCCCTGCTGGACGTGATGGCTCAGCTCAGAGGTCTGCACAGCTCACGGGTAAACTGGTGTTCCTGCAGTGGCAAACCAGCCTCCCTCCTCTTATCGGCTTCTACAAATTGCAGGCCTGCCTTCCTGCCTTCCTTCCTGAGGAAGACGTGTTTCTCCTGCAGCGCCATCATGCACTTCTGCTTCTCCTCTGCGGCCCCTGTACCGCAGAGACCAAACCAAACCAGCATTCCCAAGGGTGCCTGGCTGCCCTGGCTCCTGCGGTGGACGGCAGCGGGCCAGGCCAGCAGGGCCCCCGCCGACAGCAGCCTCCCCTCAGAGCACAGCAGGCCATGGGATGGCTCCAGCATGGTGCTGAGGACGGCTGCCGCAGGCTCAGAGGGAAGGCAGTCCTGGCAGTCTCCCCCTTTCCATACACTTCAAGCCCACCGCACTCAGCGCCTCATAACTGGGACAAGAACGCCCTGCTTAATGACGCCGCGCTGGACGTGTCCTTAGTTCTGCTGTGGTGTGCTACCCTACAAATGCAATGACCACTCTGGCCGTGAAGACACCTCCCAGCCCTTCAACAAAAAAAAAGTTAGGGTTTGCTACACAACCCAGCAGTAATCAAGCATGTTTATATGTTAAGATGAAAGCAGGTAAAATGTAAACTATGACATACTCATAGCTGAACACGTACAACGCTTCAAAGGAAGCAAAGTAACAAATGAACTTAAAATTAGTGCCTGCTTTATGATTTCCACCTTTTAGTTCTCCTTGTGAATACCAGAAAAATAAAATGGTGGTTTTTTGACAAAAATAAGATAGTCTGGATACGAAAACAACAGTATTAAAAATAAAGTATTATTCACTCCTTAGAGAGATTTTATATAATCTTTTCTGATACAAGGAATAAAGACCTACAGGCTATCTAATTCCAGTGCCAATCTATGTACTAGGTCTGAGGATTAAAAACATGTATTATGCTTTTGAATTTACTGCAGCTCTATAATGAAGAAAAAATGCCCATCATTCCCATCTAGTACTGTAAACTAGTACTAGGTCAAGACTGCACTTTCACCCTCAAAGCTCTACAGAAAAGGTGTATGTGCACCCTTATTTCCCAAACGAGAATACTTTAAAACAGACCTGAATATCTGCAACTGATATTCAAAGGTAGGAACAACCCAGAAAGTACAATATCATTTTACTGAACCAATCCAGAAAGAATGTAGAGCAGGATAGCAGCAAGTATGAAATTGTCCTTCAGGCTTTAACTGTCAGGCCTTAAATCAATGGTGCTTCAGGAAATCTTCCTAATTGTATGAAAAGCAAGGCAGAAGGCACTGCACCTCAGCTCAGAGCATCTTCAACTAGCCCTTCACACCACCCTGAATCCCTTACATTCTTCCTGCTTTTTTGGGATATTTGCATGACTGTCTCCAGCTCTGCATAATATTCAACCCAGCTGAACTGAGGTGGGTCCTCCCCTTCCAAAGCTGCCTACACTCAGATTCCTCTGAAGCAGTGACATCCCCTTACTGACCTTGTATGCTGCACACTCTAGAAGGTTTTGAGGTCTGGGATTTTATTTTCTTTCTGAAGGCTATTTCACTGTCTTTTCGTTTGCCAGGCATCACTCACTGCTACCAAAATTAAAACAATGCCATATTATCACCCAAGGATCTCACAAACTAACTGTGTTACAAACAGGACAGGTGGATGAAATTATGCATGGAAACACTCCCACAGGAGGGACCTTTCATACTTTGTAAAGACTGACTGAACAAGAGAAATGGAATTTTTTTACTCACTAACTGTCAAGATTAATTTCAACGAGCCCCAGCACTTTCAAGCACAACCCCTCCTTCTCAATGAAACAGATGAATTTCTGCTTATATGTGAAAAATGTCAGCTCTCATTTCACTCATTCTTACTTACATTTTAAATATGCACTGCAGAACTGCATCAGTGCAGTACCTTATGCTGACAAATATGATGAAACCATGATGAAAAATTATAAACGAGTGTCTTATTCTGCCTGCATGCAGTATGAATGAATAATCCAAAAGGTAGAATAGCACAAGCTCACTCTGTGAAATGAACACACCTGATCTGCAGCTGTCACTCTTTCTGCAGACACACACCAATGACACATGAAGGCACGGTGAAACACAAATGTGATGTACCTGTATTTTGCACTCATTTATTTACACTAATTTTAATGTTTGCACAAGTATACAGAGGATTTGGGGCAAAGGAGAAAAAGAGTATTTATTTTTAACCTAAAATTATTCTCAGTGAAATTTAGATAATAATTCTCTTCTGTGCAGACAACTGATACATTTACACATCTGTGACTAATTGACGATGTCTAACAAGCATTCACTGTTTGCCACCATCAAGTAGTAAAGTAACTTAAATTATGCCAAAAAAAAAAAAAATTAGCATGTTTTAGTCTTCTATTTATTAATACTGTGAGAAGGTGACGTTGTACTATTCCTATTTTTGCAAACTTATAAAATTCTTATGACAGATTTTTGTTACCTTGTTGTATCAGAAGTATTCAAAAGCATTTCACATTATCCTAAAACTGCAAATATTGATCTGTAGAACAGTCACTTTTTTATCCAAAAATATACTATATTATGTAACATATTTTTTTACAGCTTTAAAAGCTGAAATGCTGTCATTTCCAAAAGCATTTCCAAACATGACAGTCCTTCTAAACTATACATGCAAACCAGATTCTTAGTGCTATATATGACCTAGAACACAATATTATTATAAAAAATGATAAGGATATTAATGACTCCAAATTATAAGTGACAAATATATGAAAATCATTTATTTAATACTAATTAGAGTGTTGATTTCTTTATGTCACAGTGCTGATTAGCTAATTTTAGATTCTTGTTAAAAAACAAAGGAACAGCAGCAGTTCTAGATTCATCAACAGTTTCAATCTGTACTAGTCAGTGTTAACAATGAGGTAAACAATAAAATGTAATATAACCCTGCTTATGAATAAGTGCAAGATGGCACTTTAGGCTGGTGCACTCCACCAATAAACTGAAAAGAGCATTATATTTCCCATTTTACCATGAATTAGACTATTCCTTTGACCACCACCATAATTTTCTTTCTCAACTTACTCAAAAAGCAATGAGGAAGGTTTCTGATTTGACCTGCTAAAATGAACTTCCCAGATTAATGGATTCTGAAAATACAAAATGCTGCTCTACTTCCCATTTTCTAAGTGCATTACCTAGCTCAAAACTTCTGCAACAGATCCTCAAAGCCGTGGGGATCTGCGACACAAACGTAGACTTTTTCTCTGATGGCCTATTACACTAAAGACAGATGAAAATCTATGTTGGTTACCTTAGATATCAAAATGTTACCTACACTGAATTTTCCGTAAGCAGTACAATGCAAGTGAGTGCCATGCTGCAGCCAGTACAACATCCAACCACATAGACTCCCCCTTTCAACAAGCAGTTACATTTTTATAGCTGGATGTATAAACTGTTCATAGTCAAAACGAGTGAAGAGCAAGAGTTCAACTCACAATCCTGGGTCCATGAGATGCCATATGCACTTATACCCCATTAATGTATGAAGTAGAATTAATTTTCAATTATTTACCTATAACCATTTATGAAACAATTTAATGATCTAGCCAGTATAACCAGAATCCATTTTAACCCTATGAAACTTCTGCTATTCCTTAAAAATATCGTATTAGAGCTATAGAAAATATTCAGACACTTTATAATAAGAACTGAACTATTAATAGTCATGAACTTAATTTCATTGATTTAGGCCATAAAGCAGATTTAAACTGACTCCCATGCTTCCAAACAAAAACAACATGGTGGAAGACAACTGAATGCATTATACATTTAATATCTTTACAATACCTTACAATTTACTCATCTGACACATAATGTTATATTTTTAACAGGCTTAGGTTATGATTTAAAACAGGACTTGATATATTTAAGGAACTGTAAAGTAGTCACGGTGTATTGAACTCTCTTCCTGTATGGCAGATCTGATTTCACTGGAGCTGGTCCAAATAAGAGATCTTTGAAGATCACAAACTGTTACCAGCAGTTTCAGCAAACTAAGTGTGTGGAGGATGATCAAGTCTGATAGACTATGTAAGCTCATCTCTTTAACTCAACAACACATGCAGCAGCCTAAGGGAAGGCAGATTTTTTTGCCACAGGTTGTCTTAAGCTTGTGCCAAAGTCCCAACTGAGTTTGTACATCTACCTTGCATATTCTTTGTGTGGCATGGAGGTATTTGAAGTAGCATAAACATGAAGCATTCTAAGTTGTAGAAATAATCTAACTGGGGCATCACACAGCTATGAGGATTAAGTTAGTTTTACTCTTTTTTTTTTTTTCTTTTTTTTCCCCCTAACATAGCCACAACTAATTACATTAAAACCATTGTTATTTAGCTAAATAACAATTCTTCCCACATCAGTTTCTGTTTCTTAGGATGCATGTGTATTCCGATTACATTGCAAGTATAGACAGTCTAATGTAAAGCAGCTGAGAGAACAGAAAGACATAGGAAGACTGAGGTAAGTAAAATGACATTATTATGAACATTCAGGAAGGCTCACTTTTAACTGCTATTGTTCCAGATCCTCTTAAGCTGATCTAAGACAAGATCACCTATCCCACTAGGTGATCATTTTTCATAGCAGGCAGACTAAAATTACTTTTCTGTTAAAATAAAATTTATCCTACACCTTTGTAAGCCCATGTTTGAAGGAACCTAGACTAAAATACTTATGAGAAATAGTTCTGAAGACAGCCCATTGGTCTTGAGTTCAGGAGAGAAACAGAAACAACAAGCCCCTCTGTGCCTGTACCAGGTCTTTGCTGGATGAAGCATGTGTTTTTCACAGCAGAAGCATTAAACTGTATTTCCGTTCAAATAAAACAATACACAAACTAAATAAAATGAAGAATGAAACCCTTAAACCTTCAGCTGCTCTCTCAACTGCCTCTATAATAACCCTTAAAAAGCACAATAACCAGCATTATTATGCTAAGCAGTACCTATTCATATAGCAGCATCCAGTGCTTTCTTCCATAAGCTCACAGTCTTATAAACACTTGAAAAACCTACAAATACTTGTTTTAACATACTTACAAACATATTCAAGTGATTTTGACTGTACACACTTGTAGCAGTGAAGCCTTTTCTATGGGAGGTGTCTGAAAAAATCATCATGCAACTATTGTTCATCAAAGAATTGTTGGCTATTTTCTCTTGAAAAACACAAGTGTATTTCCCCCCAAACCTCTTTCATGCATTTATCAGTAGAAAAGATTGTCTCATGTTTTCACATTGCACAGATTGCATATTTCATGCCACTCAGTTTACTAATTGCTCCAAAGTTAAAATGAAACCTAAATTTATAAAGGTTGATGAGGATTCAATTCCTTGCTCTCAGGGCTCTGATTCTTTACGTAGGGTAAGAAGGGGAGCTGAGGAAGACAGAAAAAATTTTCAAAAATGGTTTCGTTTGAAATACTCTAATTCCCATTAGAAGCATACAACTACTTTATCTTTCTTCTTTTGCCATTAATTACAAATAAATTCATCTTTCTCTTGTGAAGCCTGAAGTTTGTTGTTGTTGTTAGATGAGTTGCATTCAAACTCCAACAAAAAAGATGAAGCCAACATTGAAATTCATCTCACAGTCCAGAATTTACTTAACGGCCAGCCTGTGCGCTGTGATAAACGGAATGATGATCCGGCAACATGTCTTTATCCATGGTTTGCTTTAATTAACGCTGGCTTGTTTGTTGAAAAGATGATTAATATGCCAATGAAAATTGCATAATTGAATACCACAACACTGGCACAATCAGAAAGACACATGCAGTTTTCTGATTAACATTTATTATTATTATTATTATTATTATTATTATTATTATTATTGTTATTATTGTTATTATTGTTATTATTATTATTGTGTGTTTTAATGTACTCTTCTCACTATGAAATCATGCAGTTTTTGACCGAGAGGTGAGATGCCAGGTTATGTGCAAGATCTTCTGTGGGCAAGAAAAGAGATATGATGCAATTTAAGCCTGAAGAAATAGTTACTTGGTCAAGCAGCCATTTTTCCGAACTCAAAATAGAAGCAAAGCCACCTCAGAAAAAGGAAATACAAAAACAAAAACAAAACAAACAAAACAAACAAACAAACAAACAAACAAAAAACCAACAAGCCATAACAAAAGCATGAAAACAAACATCAAAACAACAAATGGCAAAGGCCTTTAAGCAAAAAGTATGAAAAATACAAACAATATATTCTGTATGAGAAGAATTAGTATGTGGAAGAAACTTTGTTTAAGTAACAGAAATTAGAAGAAACTTCTACTGGAAAAGTACCACATCAACAAAGCACCAAGGAACTACCCTTTTCCAGAACTTCACCTGAAAAAAATTGTACTAACTGCAATTTGTTAACATATTCATCTGGTTAATTCCATGTTATGACTGCCACAAGAGTAACAATTAAGTCCATTGTTTATTTTATCTATACTGTTTATTTCATTGGTTTTCCTCTATTTATTTATTGTTACCAACCAACTTAAGGCAGATGTCAATGCTATTTAACACTGACTCTTATGCAAAACCTGATTTTAAGGGCCAGGAACATCCCTTTTCTTTACAAAACTGAATTCAGACTTACATACCAATTCAATAGGATATATAATAGTTCTGTAAATACTTTCTATTCTGGAAATAAGCTAATAGTAAATTGACAATTTTTGAGCTAAGGTAAGAGAGAAATCTTTCCAGACTTTTCCCCCAAAATTAGCATCTACTGACTTCATACTTTCTTCAGTGCTTTAAGCAGGCACAAGAATTTTCTGATAACTGAAGTTCCATTATTTAGATTAATAAACACTTGCAGAGGATAACACAAAGCAAATACTGCTGCACGTTTACTATAATCAAATAAAACAGCAAGGAAAGATTCCCACTTATTTCTTTCTACAAAAAAGCAGCATAAGTATTACGACTTCTGCAAGAATTGCTTTTCAAGGATCCTCACATTGTCCTTAGATGGATGATGGGAAAAAGGAAGGAGAAAACTCCCACAGGAAAGGGTCGTGTGCTCCAGCTCCAACCTTTAATAACTTCTGTGGGTCTAAAGGGACAAAGGAGGTCCTGCATGCCTCTCAGGAATCCCAGATAACACACAATTCTCAGGATAAGTAGTGAGAGCTCAGCTGAGTAGCTAAGACAGCCTGGAAAACATGACTGTCAGTGAGAGAAGCAATCTGTTCTTCCTGCTTCATCCTCCAAAGCCATCTATCCTCCCCTATGCACCAAGCAGAGACTCCTCAATGTTTTGCTTTGAAATGAATATATTTTTATAGAAAAATCCTACATAAGGTAAGCACATTGGAGACACACAAAACTCTCAGGATTTCACAGGAAGAGGGTCAGCAAGGCCTCTCCCAGCTTACCTGTGCCTTTGGGAGACACTGAATTTCCAGTCTGTAGTTTAGTTTGGGGGTTATTTAAGCTCCTGTGTGCCCACTTTTGCAACTCAGTATCTGTGAAGTACTGGCAGGGCAAACAAGATGAAGACTTTGCTTTTGAAGATTCCCAAAGGAGCCACAGAAGCCACTATCATATTTTCTCATTCAGCTGCTCTTAGAAAAGGGCCTTTACCTTATCAGGTGGACAGTTTCTGTCAGTTCTTATAACCAAGAAAAAATACAAGCTATCCTATTAATTAGGGTCAGACAACTATAACTACTGAAAAACTGTCCAAATGGAAAAAGAAAAAGAAATTTTGATTGTTTGGGAAATATTTGATTGCTGAAAAGGTATAAGCATTTTAAATGAAACCATATTAAAATACTTGATCAAAATCCAAATATGTTAGAAAACAGAAGACCTGAAGAAAAGTTAATTCTTAAGTATAATTTCACAAAACCAGCAATTTATCCTTCAGCTTTCAAGGAATGTGAAACATCTGAGGGGCACTATCTAGGAAAGAGTGAAGCAGCTGGAATTGATGAGGCCCCCCACCCTGCACACCTATACCACGAGGCACTTGTCCCCATCCAAAAAGCTGCCAGGGAAAATACTACATTGCCCATCATGGGACAAGAAACAGATCAATCTTTTCAGTTTACTTCATCATTTAATCTTGCAACTTGACTGTTTCCACACATCTTCATGGTGTCACCACATCCAAACTTCAATTTATAATAAATATCACTGTTCGTATCACTCTGTAAATTGTAGAGGCACACACTGCAATTTGCTTAACTGCAGAGCATTTCTGCTGTCCTGGACCTTTCTAGGTATAATTTAAACAGGTCTTTTTTCTAAAATTATGCATTAAGAATGTATACTAAAAAATATAAAAATGTTCAGCTCTATAGCTAAGAAATTTGAGTTTCCTTTTGTCACCTTTTGATTTACCTTACTTACAAAATAAATAAAACAGTTTACCTTTTTATTTCTCAGAGTTCTTCCTAAGAACTATAAGCCTTCTGTAGGGTTACAAAGGAAGTAAATAGATGTGATAAGACGTGTGCAAAAGCATGATCAGCAAGTGTAATAATAAACATTCTTCCTCTTAAGGAACCAGAGAGCATCAAATGAAATATTCAAACAGCAGATTTAAAACCCCAAAAAAATGTTATTTTTCTACCCAACAGCAGGGCAAGAGTGTGAAGGCCAAAGCTTTAGAAATAACAGAAATTCATACAAGCAAAGTTAATCAAGTTTATCAAATGTAAATGTAATGATACAACTACTGATCAAGGAAGATGAAGATGCAGAATATCAGAAGACAGGTATTTATAACAGGGGAAACGCCATTGTCTATGTGTTGTGTGCTTATCATCTTTCCCAATTCATCCATCAGTGGCACTGCAACAGATACAATTCTTATTAGTTCACGAGTGCCCAATACAACTGTAAGATGTTTCTTCTGTTAATTCAATGTACTGAGCATTTTAATACTTTCTAAAATTTTGTCTTCTACAGTCTTCAAACACTATCACTTTTTCACAGTTTTTTTTTCAACTTTTTCCCTAGTATATCTTCTCCTATTGAGATCTGTCAAACCTAGAATGTAACTCATTGCACTGGAAGAAAAAGATTTTAACTCCTGATTACATTTTGGGCAATCAAAAGATGGATGCATTTTTTTCCTTAGAAATCCCAAAAACTCTTTGCCAACTTAGTTTTCTCAACTTATTAAAATAACTTTAATCAAGTACTTAATGACATTATTAAGTAAAGACCAATAAATTAATCCCTACCAAGAACAGGTCTCCTTACATCACTGCCAGATGGTGCCCTTAAAATTCAGTATTTTATTATTACAGGAAAACCTTTTGTTTATGATTTTGGTGCCAGATTCACTCCAAGTGCTTGTAGCCACATATATGGCAGTTTGAATTAATCTGTTAGAGAGTACAGTTTCATGAGGAACACATATTTTATTAAATATAAATATCAGATTTCTTCTTTACTAACATGTAATTCAGTACTAAAATATCCAATATATATTACCTAGAGTCTCTTTACTAGAGATGTGTGTTTATAATTTATGATATAAAGTTCATCTAGAGAATAGACTGTGAACCATGAGGACGTGAATTTCTCTGACTTGAAAAGAGCTACTTTCTGAGTAACTGCTCACTAAATCAGTTAGGCACTGCCTATGCAGCCTTACTGGTTTCTGGACTTTTCATTCCAAATATTTTGTTTGCTCCCTTTCCTGGAATACAAGCCGAATTGTAGGTCAGGTTAATAAAATTAATTACTTTACTCAACTGTTCAATTATTTCCTTAAAAATTCTGAAGCATATTACCATGTTTGAGAACGCTACCAATTTTTAATATTTTTTATGCACGTCTTTCTTTCTTGTAAAACGTTTTCTTGTATTAATCCCATATGCTGTTTTTTAAAGATTTACTTTAAAAAGAAATTATTTCCTTGTCACTAAAGGACTCATTCCTACAACTGTTCTAAAGAGAGCTAATGTTGTGCCAGTATTTTAAAATCAAAAAGAAAATGACCTGGATAACAGACCTGTCAGTCTGATATTGATACATGGCAAAGCAATTTGAACAGATGATATAGAGCTTAATTAATAAGGAATTAAATAAAAGTAATTAAATTACTGCCAATCAACATATGCTTAGGAAAAACATCCTAAAATACTAACTTTGTGTTTTCTATTAACTATCTGTTAAATCATATGCCACTATTATTACATTTACTCCTCTGTAAGGAATTTGATTTAATACAACATGGCATTTTAATTAGGGGTAAGATAACAGAAGTCAAAAAATAAAGCTTAGAAACTGGACAAATGACAAATATGAACATATTTGAGGAGATGTATTTCCAGTGAAGCCTGGAAAGCACTGATTCTTGAGTCTTTAGTACTTAACATATTTATGAATGACTTAGAACAAAGAATAGAAGCATTTAATGATAAACGCTGTGGAAAAGAAAACAACTGGAGAGGGCTAAATAATGAAGAAGGCTGGTACAGGACAGCATAATGATCTGGCAAATCTGGACTCACTGCATGTGTGTAGTAACAGACAAAAACAAAGTGCCCACAGGACCAAACAATGCAGGACATAGCCACAGGGCACGGGACTCACTTCTGAGAAGCACTGGCTACGGGAAGATGTTCAGGCCTGTTATCAGGTGAATGGGATTTCCCAGTCAAGCACTGTAGCCAGAAATGGAAAAGCACAGTAGCAAGATCTACTGAAGAGCAGCAATGGAAAGATGCATCGTGCTGCAGCAGAAAGGTTGTATTAACCGAGTAAGACACCCTGGCACAGGTCTACTGTAATTCTGTGGCCAGTTTTCTTGTCCTAGTCCCCAGAAATAAAGCTGAAAAGGAGGAGATTTATTGGAAATACATTAAAATAATTAAAAGACCAGAAAAGATTTCATGTGGTGAAAGAGCCAGGAAATTAAGTCTCCTAAGTATATCAGAAAGAATGTTAAGATTTGACTCGGACGTTCACAGAAGTGAAAGAGGAAAATAAATACATGGTAGACTTCTTGGTCAAAACCAATAGTACAGCAAAAATGTGATAAGGTAACTGAAAACTCCAGCTAGGCAAATTTAGTCTCAAATAGGCTGGATCAAATCAAACTATCAAAATTACAGTACGTTATTCATAGAAAATCTAAATTCCAAAGTTAATTTTCTGTACTCATCACTGGTAAGGCTACACCAGGAGTACTGTACCCAGTTCAGGGCTTCCCCACACAAGGCAGACATGGACAAACTGAAGACAGTCCATCAAAGGGCTACAAAGATGATTAAAGGACCAGTACATCTCTCAAATGAGGACAGGCTGCAAGAGTTGGGACTTCTTAACCCAGGGAAGAGAAAACTCAGAGAAATCTCATCCATGCATACAAGTACTTGAATGAATGATGTAAATAAGCAGGAGAAAGGCTCTTTTCGGTGGTGCTCAGTGACAGAACTAGAAACAATGGACCCAAACTGAAGCATAGGAGGCTGCTTCTGTATGTCAGGAAACATTTCTTCACCGTGATAGGACTCAGATATTGTCCAGAGATGTTGTGTAGTCTCCCTTCTTGGAGAGGTTCAAAAACAGCCTGGACATAATCATGAGCAATCAGCTCTAGGTAGCCCTGCTTGAGCAGGAGGGTTGGGGCAGGTGTCCTCAGGAACTTTAGTCATTCAGCAACACCATGATTCTGTGACATTTGGGCTCAGCTGTACTGGTTACTAGGTCATCCTAATCCTGGAGTATGATAAGAAGGGGAGTATGCTATGAAGCCTGTTGTTTAATGTCTTAATAAACTACCTGGAGGAAAGGTTGGCATGCAACACCATCAGATTTGCAGATGATGTGAAACTGGGATGGAATCCACGCAAAGGCAGCCTGGTCCACAGAACGCCATTCAGAGCTGCCTAGAAAATTGGGATGAATGAGCTCACAGGAACCTCATGAAAATTTAATGGCCTGGGTATGAGAAGGAAGGAACCCTTTCAGTAGTACAGGCACTGCCCAGCAAGGTAACAGCTCTGCTGGAAACACCTGGGGGTGTTTGTTGACAGAAAGCTGAACGTGAGCCAACAGTATGCCCCGGCACCAAAGACGGTCAACAGCTTCCTGGGTTGTATTAACAGGGGCACGGCCACAAAACCAAGACCAGTGATTTTCCTCCTCTGTTACACCACATCTGGAATACTATACTCCAGTCTTTGGAATTCCTTTGTAAGATGTTGACAAATTGAAGCAGTCAAGAAAAAGACTCTCAAAATGGTGAGGGGGCTAGAGCAGACAGACAGGGAACTGAACTTATCCAGGATAAATAAGAGAAGACTTCAAGGGGAAAGCAGCTTGCAATACTGAGAGGAGGTCATCACGAAGCTAGAGGCAGGCGTTTAACAGTGATGTATGTCAGGAGGACAAGAAACACTGGACATGAATTTGAACAAGAAAGATTCAGAATCAATATGAATAGACACATTTTATCATCAGAATAGCTAAGCATTGGAACAGGCTGTCCCAAAGCACATGGAGTCTCCATACTTGGAGATTTTCAAGATCCAATAGGATAAAGACCCAGTCTTTCTGGTATGATCTCAGAGCAACCACACTTTGAGAAGAAGACCAGATGAAAGATGTCCTGAGGTCCCTTCCAAACTGAATTATTATTATTATTATTACTATTATTATTACTATTATTAATACTATTATTATTATTATTAATTAAAATATTGTTTTAAACATATACTGCTCTTCAAATTGTACGTGAATCTGGCCCTAAAATATATCTTTTGCTTTATGGCTTGTCAAACTAGATGTTTTCCTCTGTCTTTTAATTTATATGTTTTATATATCTATCATTTCCCTTCATGTTTTACTTTTTAGACATAGTTTCAGAGAGTCTAGGTGTAGCACACAAACAGCTGCACATGTAGTTGTTAATAAGGCAGAATAGACAAGCTGAAACAATACCCTTTAGGAGAAGGGAGATGATGGGAAAAATATCAAACACTAACACAATACTTTTAAGTTTTCCTTATTCTTCTCTGCAAAAGCATCAGAGAGATTGAAGAATAGAGCACCTCATTTAAGACTCCCTCAAACTTGAGCTTTTAACAGACCATTATACATTACCCTGCTGTTTGCATCAGCCTAATGAAGGAAGTGCCCTTCTATTTAAGGCAAACAACAGAAAAAGCAAAAAAAATCCTCTACTACATTTTTTCAGTCCAGGATAACCCCTATAGTAAGTGGTCATACAGCCTGTGGTTACACGTAACAATTTTTGTGAACAAGCAGAATTATAGGTGACTCATGGCTACTGTGCTCACATGATTTATACAACTTAATAAAAGAAGCTCCAGGAGAAAATGAGACTAATATAATCACATAGCATCCAATATATAGAAAAGTGGACTGACTTCATTGTACATTAAATTAATGTCATGATAGAAACAATTCACTGGATGTCATTCCCTAGAGCCTCTGCCTCGGCCATGGCTTTTGGAAATATTTTCGACTTCATATTTCTAAGCCCTATGCAGACAACATCATCAAAGGTTCAGCATGAAACCAATTCATTGTTTTCATCTCAGGATCAGTTCTCTGTTTATTTTAACTGAATGGGTCTTCCAAGATACAAAAGCTGTGAAAATACCCATCTCCCATGTTCCTGATGGCTCTGTACTTCTAGTGAGGCTCACAGTATATGACTGGTTTTGTAATAAACAATAATATCATTACATTAATTACATTGCCTCAAAAGCCCTAGGGAGTCATGCATTCACAAAAGGAGACGTAAATCTGAAAAAAAAAAAAAAAAAAAAGAAAATGTATTTACTGTTTTATTTTCCTTTAGGTACACTATGATATGAATGTGATTTCCAGAGTTTTGATAACCTACCATCATCAGAACTGTAACTGTAATTGCATCGCTCAGGGTGTGCAGAGAAAAAAGAAAACGAGCTACAGACACTTTAAGTTAGGTGGAAAGAACTCTGCTATTCAAACTTAGAGAAGTCTTTCCCCCTATGTGACTTACTTGGTCATGAAGCAGATCTGTACAAAAGGAGAAGGTTAAGATTTCAGACACCTTAACCCCACAGACATTCATAACTCTTCTTCTGCACTGAAAGGAATCTTAGGACATTTTATTCGTAAATTCTCTAAAAAATAAGTTTTCTATAAACTTTTCAAACATATTTTGACAAAGTTTCTCTTTACCCTCAGAACAAGCATGATTTCGTTGAGTGTTTCCTGATATTAGAGTTGGCCATTTTAGTGTGCATTCAAATTTATTTTATACAAAACAAAAATGTTTAATATATATTTAAATACATAAGCCAGTTTTGAAGTCTGGGGAGTAGAATTTGGCCCCAAATTATCTTTTCTTATATTCAACTAATCTTATTTCATGAGCCTGTAAAGTAAACAAAATAACAATATTAATATTACCAAGAAATATCAAATAGAAAACCTTACAGAAACCCTACCCTCTGACACTACTGAGGAAGCAAGCCAGTTCAGTACAGAACGTGAGCGTGTATTTACTTGAATTATGAGCAGAATTCAAAAATAGCACTTAACAGTTTAAGATTGACTTGAGCCATCTAAAAACTTGATGTCAAGTATAAGCTATACATCCTGATTCTGTCTGCTGTAAACTGAGACATGTTCCATGAGGTAAAATTATCCCCTTTCTTGTAGATAACGATCTTAAAATGGAAGGAGAAAAGGTGCTTATCTCACTTCATTGACTAAAGACTACCTTAAACTAACTTAAAGATTACAATATTAAGATAAGATAAAATTAAAAGGACTATCTATGCATTTCTTGTAATGCTGGTCTTACCTAGAGTTAAAAATAAGGAGAGATTTGAAGGGCAGCAAAATATACTTCAGCAGGAATGTAGCCAGCAAAATGAAAAAGAAAACGAACACGAAACACAGTCTTGATAGTCAGCTTTTTTTTATGTTCATAGTGACTAAGAACATTAAAAAAAGCTGAGGCCCTAACTGCCTGCTTTGGTTTGGGTTTTAATTCTAGGGTGTGTCATCAGGTTTCCTCAGCTCCCAAGTGTAGCAGTTAAGTGTCTACAGCATTATCTGCAGGACTGAAAGATTAAGTAAGGGAGCACTTAAGCAAGCTGGACATACACATACATGTCCATGGGACCAGATGGATAACATACAAGGATGATGAGGCAGCTGATCAATGTCAGCTAAAATTCCATTCTCCATAGCTTTGGAATCCTGTAGCACCTGTGAAGAAAGAAGTTACCCTGTGAATAGAAACAAGCAAATGGTAGATCAAGCATTAAGATAAGGAGGAGGGTACTAAGGGTTTTTTAACCCAAACTACATGCCTGGGAATAGTATGAAGCAAATTCTCATTACCATGACCAAGCACGTACAATGTCAGAAGGTGGCATGGATTTACCTAAGGCAAATCATATCTGACCAACCTCACTGACTGCTACAATGAGATGACTGGCTCAGCAGGTGAGAGGAGAGAGCAGTGGGTATTGCTGGACTTTAAAACGGTTTACCAAAGATTATTCTCATAAACATTGCTGAAATATGAATTTATGGATAGATTACAAAGCTGGTTGAACCACTGAATCAAAGTAATGTGAACAGCAGTATGAAGTCCAGTTACTAGCATCATCTCTCATGGAGCTACCTAGGGCCAGTGATTTCTAACACAATTATTAATGGTCTGGACATTAAGAATGAATGCCCTTCAGGTTTGCAAATGCTATCAAATTGGTGGGAGCAGCTGAGAACCACTGCAGGGCACAGCTGCTGCTAAGAGACCATAACAACCTGGAGAATGGGGCTGACAGAAACCAGATGAAGTTCAACCAGGGCAAATGCTGAGTTCTGTATCTGGCACAAGCTGGGCCCCATGCAACAGCACAAGCTGGGCCCTGCCCAGCTGGAAAGCAGCTTTGCTAAAACAAATCTGTGAGTAGACTATCTGGACTTGTACCCTCAGTGCACTTGCAGCACTGAAGGCCTGCTGCATCCAGGGCTCTGCACGAGTCTGTTGAGCAGGATACACATAAACACACTGGGCTAAGTCTGCTAGAGGACCACAGGACTTCTAGGGGGCTGCAGCAAGAGGTGCTCAAAGACCTGGGAAGCTCAGTTATAGGACAGGGAGGCTACAGGGCTTTAACTGCTGTATGCAAATGTTTCATTGGGGGGTAAAAATACCAAAGCCAGTCTCCTATTGGAGAACATCAGAGACAAGGCAAGAAGTAACAAACAAGCATTGCAACAAGAAAGAAATTTAAATATTTACACAACATATGGTAGGCAAATATTATAACAGCTAAGCAAGGAAATCACACCTTGAGCACTGCTGAGGAAATCTTCCGGTTGTCCATTTTTTATGATCTTTAAACACTGACTAAGTAAGGCCCTGAGCAACCTGATATAAGTTACCCCAGCTTTGAGCTGGGTTAGACTAGATGAGCTCTGGAGGTACCTTCCAATATAAATTGCTGAATGATTCTAAATATTATTATTCACAGTTATTAATTAATAAATAATAATTGATACATTAATAATTAATGTCTTCCTGAAGGAGGGCTCTCCTGGATGAAAAAATCTAATTACATTTAAAAAACATTATCAGTGAAAGGAAAATGTTTTGCATAGCAATCTAAATAAAAAGCACAGCTTCACTCTTATTCATAACTCGTGTTATTCATGCTTTCTCTTTCTGATCTGTAAAATACAAATACATACCAGAACTAAAGACAGGGTCAAGACTTAATAATTTAGTTCTTAATTGAGGTTCAGTGGAATACAGGTAGCAACAATGAAGAAAAGGATGTAGAAAATCTTACTTCAGCAGCCACTTATCATTACATATATCTAGAAGTCTCTTTATTCTGATTCCATAGGTGTCTAAACTCAAATACAGTTGCATTCTCAGGTGGTAGGTTAATATCCCTCTAAATCTATAAAAATGCGAAGAGATAAAGTAAGATGTTCTCTACCCTCAGAGCAAAGCAAATATACCTGAACAGTGAGGAGTAAAGTACAGAGCACAGCTGGCACACTGGCTTTCACAATGAAACTTGTGATAGTGACCATAATTTCATTAAAACTCTGATCTAGGAACCAAGACACATGGCTCCCACTTTTTTTTTAACCCTTAGAAGACTCAAATCCATTTCTTTTGCCTCCAAAAATACTTAAAAGAGAGGGGGAAATTCTTTATCCATTCTTTGTGTTAATAATAAAAACTTGCTAAACACAAACTTATAATGTACATAGCACCTTTGCTATGGTCATCACCTTAAGGACAGAGGGATGTGGATTTGTGTGTGCCCCTCCAGAATTTAGCATATTTTTGAATAAAGAATCAGTTAATTCTAAATACAATCCATTCCAGAAGAACAGATATGAACTCAGCTCCCTACCTTCTATATGGATGCCTTAATTTCAGGACTACAAAATCCAAGGCTAATAAAATAGAAGAAGGGAGAGAATGGTCTTCAATAAATAGAAAAAACCCTATATTCTATATATTATATATATTACAATAAATGAATTCAACTCAACAAAACATCTGAATGGTGGACTAATAAGATTCTCAGTTTTGGTGGCTGAGGAAAACAATGAGAGAAAGGACACGTTTGGTTTGGACTCCAGCAATGCTGGATTAGCCTGGAACTAAGACTTAGTCCTCTCCTCACAGGCTGCTATTGCCTCAGTGATGCTAATCCATAACACTACAATGCAAACCATGCCCCGCTGTGATATAACTACGCCAGACCACTCTAAGAGAACAGATACCCCGAGTAAAGCTCAAATAGCCTGTCTTCTGCAGGGCTGTAAACAACTCCTTAAATCAACAGCTGTGCCAGTGCAATATTACTGTCACCACATGTTTACAGTTTTTTCCAGTCCAAGTAGGACATGTCATAAGTTTCCTGCTGTATTTTCTGACAAGTTACTGTTTTATGTTAAACTTAAACTTCAAGTGACCTGACATTAATGATGTTTATCTACCACTTAGACTGCTAGATACTAAGACATGTTTCCCTCGTTCCTAGATCAGCCATGCCAGCCCCGATCCCCATTCTGTCACTCTGACTGGGAGCCACCACAAGCAGCAGCACAAAGATTTTTACAGGAGGTTAGGGGGCTTGGAGCTTGTCTCTTGGTGATAAAATTAGAGAAGAGAATTAAAGTGATTACACTCTAAAAATGACTTACTGGAAGTGACAGGTTTTTTTAACCTAAATATTTTTTAAGTACCAAATTTGTCACTCCTGTAAGTTATATGCTACTAACTGTAAAATTATTTTATTGCAGCAGTAAAAGAAATGAAGTACTTTTAGCGAATGCTTTTAGATAAATCAGGAACCTCATATTCAATTCACATTTTATTTGCTTATAAGTTTCTTTTATTTTTGACTGAGTTGCTGCAGACCTCTGAATCTTGAAAGGAAATGTATTGTCTCCGCAACGCTGCTCAGCTCTCCTGAGCCAAAGCAAGCCACTGAGCAAGGCAAAGTGAAAAACAAGGTAGTTACAGTGGCTGAGGTGGTCTTGTGATGATTTAGATAATGTGTTCAAAGGAGAAACACAGAAAGTATAATGCCATACAGGTTGCACACAGTAAGTATTTCACACAGCTCTGAATACTGCATGTGCCAGTAGGGACAAATCCTTCCCATTATACCTCAAGGGCCTCTCTATTTAGATGTTTTGTTCTGTTTGAATACCACCCCACCACATTCTAGACAGCAGCCTGTTCTGCAAGATGCAGCAGTGGCAAAGTAGATTCAGAAAAACAAGAAAGGCTGAGAGACATCCACCATAAAGAGCCTTATTTTTCACCGGCTTTAGCAGACCAGAAAGTTGTTTCCAGTCATCCCTTAGACCTTGCTCTGGAACCCCAGGAGCAGTTGCTGTTTTACATTGCACCCCAATCTCCAAATCACCTTTTCAGTGCTTGGAAGACGCTATTTCTAGTGACAGCAGGATGATAGCTTCCTCATGAAGAACCTACACCACAAATATTCCACTTACAAAAAGGTCTACAGTGAAGAGTTTGTTGGGAGAAAAGGGGCACCTATAGGATTTGTCTATACTAACACCTTTGTTACCCATGCCCAAGTTATCATATCTTTAGAAATATGTATTATTTAAGAGTAACTGAAATCCTAAGTGAGGACATAATTTGGCGTTGATCCAACAGCACCGTGACTCTCAGTTGCAGGTGGCAGTGAGATATCCTGCTACTCTGTGCATGGCTGTAAATGAGCCCACATCAGTTCCTCCCTAACTCAGTGCCTGAACAAGTATCTGAGGACTAGATATTTAAGTGAAGCTCAAAGTGAGTGAGCAAGCCATATTATTACTTGAGTTAGATAAGTTCAATTATAAATTAAAATTTCAGAAAACCACCTAACTTGATGTAAAAGCATCATTAAACTCAAGGTGACGAGGGGAGGAGACAGTGTCACACAGGGGTTCAGTACTTCACTGAAGAGAAATATATGAGATAAAGCTACGCATGACCTTGAAATTAAATTCATAATTATAAGAAATAAACCTTAGCCATTGTCTACATTCTGCTTTTCAAACATGGGAATTTAGTACAGAAAAAAAAATGAGGCTTGCTGATTTGTTTCTGTATTAAAACTGAATCTATATACATTGGCTATTAAAAAAGTACAGCATTATGAAGCCAGCATGAACTACATCTATGCTAAGTACACTAGGATTTCATGGCTGTCAGTATACCATAGTATAGTCCCTCAAAACGACATCAAGCTTGAGGGCTAAGTCTTCAGATGTGCCTTTGTTCTTGCCTGAGTATCTGTCCTAGTTCACTTACTGAGAATTCATAAATTAACAGATGACCTAAAACAAATTCTTAAAAATCATATGACAGAAAGGTCAAGTGGTTGGTTGTGAATATGTCTGATGACACCTACATAAAATAGATACTTAGTGCTGTTTAGATGGTGCTACAAGCAGGCACAAAAAAAATCACAAGGTTATGTTTTTCAATTTGGCCACTTCAGGTAAATACAGAAAACGTAAAAATTTGATGCATGCTCTCTCCTTTCAATGTGCAAACATCCACATGTACATGTGACCTGGGCATCTGAAATTACCATTAGCACATAGTAAACTATTCAGGGGAATTTTTCAAAGTAAATTCTAGTACTTGTGCTTAGAAAGGTTTAAACTGGTGCCTGTCTTAGAAATGTAAATGAGTATTAGTTAAAAGAAAAAAGTCTTTAAAGGTGCAACAGTGGCTGAAACTCCAATTTCAAATAACAGCTTTAAATCATGGGTCTGAGACTGGAAAGTACTTTTTTGGCTTGTACTCCAATCAATGTTGCGTAATTTTTATTTTAATTTATAATATAATAGGAAATCTTTAAATCTGAATGAAAGATGCTAGTTTATAGCTGCATATAAAGTACCATATAGGGCAGGACACTACACAATGCAAGATATTCAAATAAGACATTCAAATTTCAGATGCTATCAAAGCCTTATAGTATCAATTTAAAAGGAAACTAATTCTTCGTAAAACAGATTTCTTCCTAGCAAAATTTTAAAAACAAAAACATCCAGAAATACGGAATTTATAAGCCACTGCTTTCCTTTCTGCTTTTTTAAAATGTGTATGATAATCTTTATATTTGAAAAGTATCAAATACAGAAAGTATTACAAGTATTTATGTCTACGTGCAGCGGCTGAGACTCACCAGCCACAGCTACCTCGAATACACTTATTTAACCAAGGCCCAAAAATGTTTTGTTTCATCTCTTTTGTTCCTTAATAAAAGATGAATAAAGAGGAAAAAAATGAAGAAAGGGACATCAACGCCAACAGCTTCTTTTCCAGGGTCTTCACTGATGCTGAGCAGTAACTGGAATTTATACTGTGTTTTCATACCTGGAAGTAAATAGCAGCTGGAGGGGGAGGACATGAAGGAGGGGGAAGGTTGCCTTCTCCATCATATATATTTTAACCTACATCTAAAACCATTCATATTGCAAGCACAATCTAAGTAAAAATGTAGAAAGTTATGTTAAAATGGAGAACAATTTAGCTTTAAAATAATAATGTAAGTTGGAAATAACCAGGAAATTTTTAAGACTGATCAGACATTTTTTCCCCTCTGGTAACATTAAATGCCAGATCTTCAAATTATCCAAATGCAGCTGGATATAACTCTGAGCTGTACCATACTCCTACAAACACTATGCACAACACACTGCATAAAACAAATTGACATGGACTCTGGAGATAAAAATCATCCAGTGAATCTGTTATCTGATTTCAAATTCACTGTCAAGGGGCAATAATTTGTCATTTCGGAACACAAAGGAGAACAATGGTGTTCCTTACTGCACAAAGATGTCTCTTTACTTTAGATTATTTCCAAATGCAGCTACTGCTTAAAGGTTTGGAGTCTGATCCTTTTTTCCATAGCACAATGACAAAAAAAGCTCAGAAGCCAAGGACAGGGAAAGAGCTGATTTAGCATTTTCCCATTCTAAAATCCTCTGTGAAGGGTTTTAAAGTGTGAAGAAGAAGTGAGAATAGGTATGTAACACGAACTAGAGCTAGTTCCATTATTAACTCTTCCTCCGCAATTTCAGGAAGGGTTAGAAAGCAATAGGGAAGGCTGGTGGTGAGGGAGCGGAATTTTTTTTTAATTCTTTGTTTGGTAACCTGATTAAAGAAAGAAAAAATCATACAGAATTACTCTGTCATGCAGGAGAAACTAATGATGGGAGAACTTAAGATTTCATATTGATTCTCAATTTTATTATTCATTTTTGATAGCAGCAGCAGAACCTTAGACAGTGGGGGACAGTGGGGTGGGGGGCAGGGGGAGGGGGGAAGGAAACAAGAAAAAAGAAAGAAAGGATTCTACACATTCCCTAAAGAGAGACCTTGAAACTCTTCCTCAACTTAAGAAACATTTCTAATTGCTTCCTTTATCCTCCCCTCCTGCCTTCAACTATTGTCCTTAAAACTACTATTTCAGAAACTACTCCTTTTCCCTCTCCTTACTAACACTACACATAATCAGTCTCAAAATTAAACCACACTACATACACAGACTTAACCAGGTTTGCTGCCAATTCAAAAAACTTACATTTGGTCTCAAAAAGAAACTATTCTTTCCTATTTCCAGCACAAAAAACTCATCCTGACAGTTCAGCACAGGCTGACATGGTTATTTCTTCCCCAAAGCATTTATCACATCAGTTTTCACTAAACCCAAAATAATACTGTAAAAGTAACAGATCTGTGTGTCTAGACAGCACCAATTCCTTCCTTCAAATTGTCCCTTTATAAAATGGGATTGAGAGATCCCTGTCCAGGACTTCAAGACTCCACAATTCCAAGTAAACTCACACTTAAAACCTTTGTTTAATTGATGCCAGGTAGTTTTGAACTAGCATACCACCTTAAAGCTCACTTATTAGAATTATCTGTTTCCATCCAGCAGTGTAACTAACAGTCTGATTAAAAACTAAACCCTGCTCCCACAGATATATTTAACTTTACAAACTACGTAATAGCAAATAGTTAGACACCTAAACAACTTTGCAGATCTTGTCCAAGATCTCTCAACAATTACTACAAAACCATTTCTATCTTGTCTTAGATCACAGTTTCAACAGGAAAGTGCAATGTTTTCTGCAATATCTTCTATATTATTGAACCCCAAATGGTGGGAAAATGCCCCAGAAGATCATCAGAACACACTTCCATGTTTTCCATAGGACATGGCCAGGAAAATACACACAGAACCTGTACCTGTAACTTAGACATCTAAAGATACTTCAAGATGCCTGCAAAGACTACCACACTTTTATAGAAGAGGCCATGAAACTCCTTGAAGATGGTTCCCATTAAAAATTCTTAATCCCTGACCCAAGGCACACAGATTTATTTAAAGCCCCCTCAACATAAACTTGTACTCATAATTTAAGCAGGAAGCAGCTTACCTAAGTTAACAGGTTAACAAAGTCCCTACACAGGTCTCATAGCACAGTTCATAAACCAACACCAAAGCTATCTTTGAATTTTAAGAAAGTAGTAGTTTTTGATACAAGGTTTTACCTGCAACATTTGGAAAAGAATACTGCAGCTTTTTACACAGGGATTTGAGAACAGGTTTGTTGTTTTGACATGCATCATTATTCTCTGAAATCTCTGAAAGAAGTTCATTAACACACTTTCTGATTAGTATTTAGTAGACTGGGATTACCCAAGAAAGAAAGCACTCGTATTTATTAAAAAAAAATACAGTTATAGGGAAGTGAGGAGGGGGAAAGAAGGGGTTGGGGGGAGAGAGAGGGAGAGAGATGTCCAACAGCTGTCAATGCTTTATGTCCATTCAGTCATGGGCTCTCACTGACCGGCCATCCCAGCACAGAGCAGGGGAAAAAAGTAATAGTGGGTGCCTCATCCCTGGAACTGTTCAAGGCCAGGTTGGATGTGGCTTTGAGCAACCTGATATAATGGGAAAAAAATAAGCCCCTTCCAACCCAAACCATTCTATGATTCCATAATTTAGTTCCAGTCCATAAGGTGTCATCTCCACCCTTGTTTTTATTACTCAGCTAATGCACCCTCTAGTTTTCTACTTAGAAGGGAACATAGCCAACACATCATCACCACAAATACACCTCAACCTCACTGAAGTAATACATTTTCTTTTGCAACAAGCTGGATGTGATGCACTTTAGAGACCGCTACATAAAAGGAAAAGCTTTGGCTATGCCACGTTACTATGCCACCAAACCGTAAGTATTTAACTTTGACTTCCCTTTTTTATTAACACAGGCACAAGCATCATCCTCCAGGCATAAATGCCAGGAAGGCAAGGCAATGAGAATAAATGTTTAATGCTGTTGAATGGGCATAGCAACTGTCCTCCTTGCCTGCAGCCAAATATCGCTACTATGAAGGCATTCTTCCAGTCACCACTACCAATAGTTGTTGCTGGGCAGGTATGTATATAGGAACCACAGTCTAAAAGTGGAGGGGAGGTGTGTGGGGGGAGGGGGGAAAAAAAAAAGAGTGTAATAATTTTCTGTTACAGACCAGAGTTCTGCTGAAGAAATTTAATCCTTTTTCCAATATGGAAAGAAGCCAACTGTAAAGTTTACTGCAATTTCAGTAAGTGTGTGAACTCCAGTAGCATTGATTGTAATAACCCCTTCCTCCTCCGTTAAAAAAAAACAACCCCTGCCACTCAAATAGGCTACTCGGACAGATAAATCCTTCTCTCTATTTTCCTCCCCCACAAGTTGTACCTTCAACACAGCCAGAACTTCCCCAGATCAGAGGACACTGTCAGAGCAGGCTGACCAATCTCAGAGGGTTTTTTTCCTTCTTTTTTTTTCCTTCAAGATACTCCGTGTTAACAGCTTGAGGGGGTTCAATCAGCACTGCTTTGATCTCGGCTGGAACTATAATTATTTAACATTGTTACAAGGATTTCTATAATCCATCCTACCATTAAATCCCTTTTACACCCTCATCTTCTGAAGGCTAATCTGCATCCGTACACTCAGTTTGTCTCTTCAGCTGGTTTCATCAGGCTCTGGCATTCTCCAACATCCAGAGTGATAGTTCTTTTTTTTCTAATGAAATAATTTTCTTTCAAATTGAAAAGCGCAAAAGGTCTTGTGCATTTGCTACCTTTTGATGAGATAGCTATATAACACCAATATAATCCACTGTTTGCTCCAAACTTCCTCCCAATTTCATAAAATTCATTTTTTCTGTGCTGTTTTCACCAAATTGATAATACATACGAGTGTGTTATATACATAGCTGAGGGAAAAAAATTATCAAATCAACACAAACAGATGCTCTTTGAAAATATAGCAGAGCCAAGAGCAGCAATAGTGTGCTCGTTCCTCCTGTACTCTCTTTGATAAATACTGTAGGAAACACTATATCTAAACTTAGAAAGCCAGGTAAATAAAACTGGAGTGCTTGAAGAGAAAACAGAAATATTTTATAATTACAATGCATGAAAGACACACCACATGGAAAAAGGACTATAATAGAATCAAAGGAAATAAATGATAGAAAGAAAATGAATACAGAGCAGAGTGAAAATGAAGGACATGAATAAAATAAAACCAAGAATATAAAAGGAGATGATCAGAAATTATGAATTATCAAAAAGGAACAGGAACAACAAAATGCTTTCCTTTTCATTTAGGAAACAAAAATTGAAAAGGAAAATTACATTTCCTCAGCCCATGTATGAGTACATTGGGGAAACTGCCTCTTTGCTGCACACAGTTTTGGTTAATTGATTTTGAGCAGCAAAAACGTAAAGACTTTTGCTCCACTAAGCACTGCTGGATTTCACCTCGACAGCTCCTGTGCTGTGACCATCTGTGTGGATGAGGGAAGGGGAACACAAGTGCAGGCAGAGAGATGGGGATGACAAATACAACAGGGAACTGTCACCAGGTCATCATTTTCATATGAGGTTAAATAATCTCATGCATTCTTCCTCACAATACATAGCCATAAGGCAAATAAAAAACAATATCTGTGGACTTGTTTTACTACTACTAATATTGCATAAGGAAGGCAAAAATTAAAGAGTGGGAAGTGTCTGCATAAGAGAAAAATTGAAGAAAAAAGTTGATCAAAATACAAACAGGATGCACTACTGTTAAGTAACTGGCACTGAGATAGTAAGATCTTTAAAAGGGTTATGTTTTCTTTCATTCCCCCAAACTGCCAAGGTAAGTTTTAGTTTATCAGCTGATGCTCGAAAAAGTCATCAAGCAACAATCATAATTCTAAAATACTGTTTGGAGTTAGCTAAACAATTAAAATAATACACAGTACATACAACTGATCTTCAGAAGGAGAAACTAAGAGCCACTAACGCTTCACACAGGGTATTTCAGGATATCCCTTCAGTCATACTTATGGTATTTTTAATTAAAAAACCAAAAAAAAAAAACAAACAAACAAAACAAAAAAAAAACAAAAAAAAAAACAAAAAAAAAAACAAAACAAAAAAAAAAAAAAAAAACAAAAAAAAACACACCACAACCCTGTAAAAGACAAAACCCCCCATAACTAGCTTCTTTAGGAGAAGATTTGTCCTTAGGAACATTCTGGACATTATATATCACAATCCTTTTCTATCCCTGCACAGTATTTAAATATCTTCTTTTCTCAATTCTTTATATTGGTATATTGCTATATATAGTTACAGCAAAATATATACAGTTATAGTAAAATCATACCACTAGAAAATAAAACAAGTTCAGGACTCTTGTGCATTATGACACCACAAGACTCTATCCACAGATATAATAAGAGCCACAAACCATGACAGGGTATTTAAATTTTAAAATAAATCAGAAAACATTTCCGAATTCAAATGAATTCTCCATTTAAAAAAAATCCCATGTTATGTTAGACCTTGCTATCCCACTGAAAATGAAGTAGCAACGAAATGAACAGCAGCCTCAAGATTTAGCTCCTACTTCTCAAAGGAAAACAAAAATATTTACTTTAAGAAACATATATAAGTCAAAATATCTTAAGTATTTTAATAAAAAAACTGTTTCAAAATGGTAAGATAGAAAATCAAGGAAATCCATGAAACAATATTCTGTAATTAACAGAAACTGAAGCAGCTACAATTTGAAGTCCATTGTATTCAGAATTCTTGGTATTGAAGTAGTTTAGTCCACCTTTAAGGCCTTTTATATTTCCAGACTAGAAAGGGGTCTTTAGTATTGCTTTGATTTGCATCCTTATTGATTTATGCAGGCTGGCAGTTTGCTGAGTATGCAGAAAGGACCGTGATAAAAGCAGCTCCATCCTGGAAGAGCTTCTGAGCTAAGACCACAGTCCTACAAACACATTTGTGCTTAACTTGATGCCTGTGGCAGTTCTGCTTTTTAATGGAAGGTTCACACACATTAAAATAAAAGTTTTAAATATTTTTCAAGATGGCAGCCTAGAAGACCAGAAGTATTTTCCTGAAAGTAATTTTATTTTTCTTACTACCTGTAGAGAAAAAAAAAAAAAAAAGTAAGACTTACTGATTCTATTTTCAAATGCCAGGTTAGTCTGGAGAGATTTATGCATGGATTTCTTGCACTCTTCTGTGAAGTCTTTTTCATGGAGACCTAAAATATTTTCAGGTTCCCACAAGTGTATTTTTCTTCTCCCCCTTTAATAACATAGTGCAGGCAGATGATCGCCCTCGCTGACTGTGCCTAACAGTCTTTCTCTTAAAGAGTACATTTGTGAGTCTTGTGCAAATGATACATGCATTCATACATTAACTAGCCATCAACAGACTAGGTATTAACACCACTGTCATCAACGTGTACTTTTCTATTTACTTCAACAGGACAAGAAATTTTAATTATATATGTGAGATCCTTAAATATAAAGACCAAGTTTGACTAGCTTGACATAAAATAATAAATTTCTGCCCACTGTTAATATTTGAGAAAGTATAAGTAATTGCTGAATTTGGACATATAGCTGCCTAACAGAATCCACAACACTTTCTACTTCATTTCTGGAGAGAAGACACTGTTAAATTTAGTGATATTTGACAGTAAGATACTCTACAAATAGTCTCCTCACATCCACAGGGCACCAGAGAGTGATGAGTACATCAGCTGGAGATGGCCATGTTGGGTTACAGAAGTCAGCTTCAGAATTTGGTATTCTTTATTTATGTGTACATACTGATTAATATAGATAAAGCAAAGCTCTGACTGCTGGTGAGCAAAATAATGTCATATTTCACAGATATGATGTCATCAAAGGACTGTATTTCATGGCTTTAACATCTTTGCAAATATATACATAAAGTGGTATACACAAGGATCACTACTTGCCAGGGCTGCCTGAGGTCCACCAAGGTGGATCTCCTTAAATTCCATTTAATGTACATTAACATTTGAATATCAAGGAAGTCTAAATAGCCTGAGAGTAGAAAAGATCTTCTCAGTTTCACATGATGTAGCATACTTGCCATACTACATGAATTTTTCTATATATTATGTGCTGTGTTATCTTCAATTCACTCTTTTTAAATTTCAACACATTATAATACTTTTATGCGTTTATCTGTGCATATATGCTTTATACATTATATGTAATTACAAAATTACAACTCAAGTGAATCTCATATAATACATAAACTATCTATGACACAGTCTCAGAATTTCAGATCTTGAAAATAGAATTTGATTACTTTATTCACTCTAAACCAGTATCATTGTAATATCAGCCTTAAGCAATATGGGCTGCTAAAATCATTTGGTTCCGTTTTTCCAAAAAGGAAAACTGATAGGATTATTTTCGTGATAAATTAATTTTACCATGTAATTGCAATTATGACTTCTAATTAATGAATGGTTTCAGCCTCACTAACTAGGTCAGCATTTTTCTTTTAAAAATATATCATATTTTCTCTTTAGATAAGTAGCATGATATGTCCAAGCTTTGGGGAAACACACAGCATTTTTATAGGGCAATGATCCTAGAAGCTGAGAAATGGTGAAACTACTGTGATACGCTTTCTGAAAAATTCAAGCCATTTTTTTGTGTCTTTTATGAGCAAAATAAAAAAGCAAGCAAATGGCAAGATGTTTTTTAACAGGAAAGATCAGTTTCTTAGTATTATTGGAGTATTTAATTTCTTGACTGAGCTTCCCAGTACACAGAACACTGAACAATGTGAGACCAATGAATCAGTTGAGCAACTAATCTATTACATCATGGTTGTCAGTACACATATGCCATTGCAGGATATATTGTTGAGAGGCAGAATCCAAGGAGATTGAATTTTTGGTAATCAGATGCATTCCTACAGAAATGCATAAAAGAAACCTGAAGCTTACTTTGTGCATCTTGTAGAAAAGGCTCCAACACTCCTGACTGGCCGTTGCTTTGTAGGTAACACATTTAAAGGTACCATAGTAATATGCAAGGACACTTCTTCAGGGTCCCCTGAAGACGGCTTCTGGCACACTTATACCATTTTAAGCTCTACAACCCTGTCAACTACCTTATCACACCATTCTTCGATGACACTGTGGCATGACAATATAGGGAAAAAAGACAAAGTTGCAAGTACTAAAATAACGACTAGCAGGACAAGATGAGAGAAAATAATTTCCTTGGAACACACTCAAAATTTGATGGCTAATGTGTTACCGATATAGTAATTAAACTAAATGATAGCTCTTATCAGAATCCAGCACACCAAAATATCTGATGTTTCATTGCAGGTTTTTTTCCTTATTGGCTGCTAGAAATAGTCACGTATTTATAGAGCACCTCCTAAAGAAAAGTTCCATGAAAAGTTGATATCCAATACAAAAATTTGAAAAATAGTCAGTATCAAATGCTGAGCGGTTCTGTAATAGGGGAAATAGGGGGATTTTTCCTTAGAATAAGTCAATAAAGATAATAAAGTAGAAATCACTACAGTAAAAGTATTAAGTAAATAAATTTTAGTATAATATATACTTTATCATATAGTAACAAATTCTATGAAGCATTTACAATGTTGCATTACACAAGCCCTGAAAGTTGGACTGAGGTCAACTTAAGAAAACTGACTGGATGCATATCATGAGTGCTTTCCAGACAGTTGAATTTGGGTTTTGGTTTTTGTTGGGTTTTTTTTTTTTTTTTTTTTTTTTTTGTTTGTTTGTTTGTTTGTTTGTTTTTTTTTTTAATCAGAATCAGAATTAGTATTTACTTATGTATGCAAGCCAAAGATTTATGAACTGATTAGTAATTTTGGCACCACACTATTAGAATCAAAGTTCATACAACTTAATGAAGGGTCTTTTTCATACAACAATGTAATTTGAAATTCAGTCTCCTGGGCTGAACCACCAAGGCCAAAATGCATACACAAGACAGTCTGGAACAGTATGCTCCTAGTGTATACATTATATTGTCTTTCTGAATTATCCAAAATAGTCCATCATTGTGGGTTTATGCTGATGAAGCATCCTTTAAATGAATGCAATTATACTGCCATAAAACCCAAGCAGCAAAGACCAGAAGAAGCCCACCCCATGTATTTCCTCTCAGTAGAATATGATTTTTTACAGCTTTATCCCGAATTTTTGAAATATATCAGACAATATTGTTCACAAAATAAATAAGGCAACGTGTAATCCAGCAATATTTATTTAAAGTCATGTAAAATACTGTGAAGTTCTTCCACCTGTAATTCCCATAAACTTGTTATAAAGTCGACTGTTCACTGTTTTCACCTTCAATATATAGCTTAAAAGTCCTGAGACACAAAGGGAAGCAAAGGGAAAGAGTAAGCTATCATAGAACAATTTGATTGACTTTTTCTGGAACATATCATAAAAGATGCAACATAAAAACTGGACTGGCTGCCCACACTACTAAAACAGGTATATGCATCTTCCCCATGAATACAATTTAATATGCTATAGATTAAAAACAGCTTTTGGAATCAACCTTGAGAATTAAAGAGCACATTCAGAACACTAATTTTTTTTTTTTTTTCTTTTTTTGGGGTGGGGGTAGGAACAAAATGTCCTCTACACAGCTATTTTAGAATGTCTAAGGTAATCTGCTGACTGCAGGAAAAACTAAGAGTTACAGCTTTCCAAACACAGGCTTTAATCATAATTACTTCTGCCTACCCAAATTTCTTACTAGTTTTAACACTGGACCACACTTCTGAATATTTAATTCTAGGGTTTCTCAGTTTCTATTAGAACATGGCTAAAGAACTACACATTCTGTAATTAGATCAAAATGAGGTCTGATGCTATTAAGACAGCCATTCTTACTTTTGCCATGTTGATGAATAAATGCTGAGTGACTGCATGAAAGAGTTTACTGCAGCATTTCTGTATGATGACCACTAATGCATGAAACAAGTATCATTTTCACATTTTTCTGAAGCCTAAATCAAGGAGAGAAAATAGGATCTACTGTTCATTTCATATCCTCCTTTTGAGAATGAACAATGGTAAAGCACCCTAAAAATAAAATGTGGTAATTAAACCTAAACTTGAATCTGTGCTAAGCTGGTCTCACTGAGCTAAACACAGAAAGTCAAGGTCACAGCTGAGAAAGGACTTTGCCCTTTATTCCATGACCACAACATCCAGTTTCTTTTTCTCATTCTGAACCATCCTGAACTGTGTAATTTTTTACTCTCAGCAAAAGTTAGTTCTTTTGAAAGAAGGTACAGTGGTTCCTGGTGATAATTTTTTCTGGTGTTTTATTTATATTCAAAATTTTAGCTTATGATGTCTTAAGTGAGAGTAAATAAAGCAGCTTTTGAAAGTTTGGAAGGGCACTATACTTTGAAAATCAAAATATTTTCTTCAATGAACTGCTGAACACAGAATTCATCACTGAAACCTGCCAGTTTAAGAAATAAAGTAACTAGCATCTCTCCACAGGTATTTGTATCCAACTACTGGACTACACCTTAAATATAATGCTGTGCTTTACATACAGCTCAATATATGAACACACCCATTCTTCAATTGTTCAAGCCAGTGTTGTCATGCAATATTCTGAATGCAATCATCTTAGCTGGATTAACAGGAAAAACACAACAAAGAACTAAATACCTGTGGACTGATTATGTGCTCCTTTTGATTTCCCCCAATCTGCTTCCAAAACCAGTGTTTCTCAGGGTGTAATATTGCCTTTTGCCTTTATGGCCAAATTACAGTGGAGACAGCTGAAAAGTGCAAAGCTTTCTGCCAGCCTCTGCAGGTCCCTTGGTGCATGAAACTACAAGAAACAATGTATTGTAATGCAGATGTTCATTGATTCCCTGCAGAATTTCACAGACTAGGAGTCCTTCACTGTGTGACCTACAGGGATTTGTACTTCACATAATATCCACTATATTAGCCTATCATGTCCAAAGTGAAGCACATAGTGAACCTGATGATTCTTCCCTTGCACACACTTTTCCCAGCTATCAACTTTTTTCAGAGAACAAGAAGTCTTTTGTGCTTGAAGCATAAATGCCAATCAAAATAGAACACATTTCAAATATGTATCACCCTTCATTCGAAGTTCAATGACTTTTACAAGTCAGGCCAATGTTCTCATGCTGGATGTAAAGAAGTACAAAAAAATTTTGGAATATACTGGATCATTTTCAAGTCTACCTAGCTGTCCTAGTTTTGACCAAGGACAGGTATAATTCTGCAGTCTGGAGCCGTGTGTGTGTGTCCATGTTGTTATTCTACACCATGCACATCATAGCTGGGGGTTGGAAGTAAGGGATCCTCACCTCCAAGAAGGAGGGGTGTGACTTGTGGTTCAGAAGAAAAGGTGGCACATGGAGGTTGTGCCAGCATTTTGTTCTTTGTCTCAGGGTTGTGCTGAGTTGGTGAGCATTTTCCATGTAAAACTCCCTGTCTGACATACACTTTTGTTACTAGGATTGTCGCTGGAACTGTTAATTTTTTTATCTCACTGCTGTTTCTACTAGCTTTTACTCAACCCATAATCTCTGCCTTTTGTATCTCCCACTGGACGAGGAGAAGAGCAAGCGCTGGGGAGTGAGGGGCACTAAATTAGCGACTGCCACTTCTAAACCATGATCCTAATCCTGAAACTTGCCCACCTGAAGATCAAGATGGTCTCCAAAGAACAGTTTACACCTAACACACTGAAAATCAAAAACATTGCAATGTCAAGTAAACATTCCACAAATGGGTAAATAAAGAACCAGAAATAGTAAATTAATAGTAAATTAATGGAATACCATAAAAAAACCCAACTAGAAGATTTGAATGTGAGTGGTTTCTCTTTTCTGAAGCATTTTGACTTCAATAAAAACAAAGTCTTGCATATGAAAATATTCTAAAAGGCTAATTGTTTAAATAAAATTGAGGTTCTCAATGCGTGAAATGTATATACAAGAAGATGTTACTTCTAAACTAGGCTAATTTCTACAGCAACTGATCTTGAAATGAAATTTAAATTCCCATATATATGCTAACAATAACAAACACATATTAATAATATCAATATATAGTATGTATCATATAGAGTATTACGTTAATAATATAATAAGGAAGTGGCATTCCAACTGACAAAGCAGTTGGAATGCTTGACAAGAGCTCCAATACTCAGTGATGAAGTCACTGTTTTTTGGTATTTTACGCTGCAAGTGAAATGAGACCATCCATGTCTCCAGGTTTACAGAATCCCACAATATTTGCACCTTGCATTGTGAAAGCGATGTTACAGAAGTCACCACAGCAAGTGACATCATAACAAGAAATACGTCTTAGTTTTCAAAATTTATTACTGAATTTATTACTGAATTTATTCTTATAAATTTAGAGTAATTATTTTACACCTCAATTTTCTCTTAAAGATTTGGTGAACACTATTTCTGGCTAAAAAAAAGAAGTTCATTTTGTCAGGCATGACCATAAGTGAAATTTCTCCCCATTTATCACACATGCTCAGTGTAGGTCATGCAACCGCCTCTTTCTTAGAAAAGTCAAAACTGCTCATGGGAAAGATGACAGTGAAGGTCTGGCTGCCACTTCCATGTGAATTCACCCAGCCACTCTCACATTCTCATCCTTCAGGCCCGTACAGGGAGCAGTACACCAACTATCAGCTGCCTAGAACAACAGACAACCGCTGTACTAAGTAAGTCAGACATAAATAAAAGCTTCATTACACGTCGCAGAGAACAGCTCTGGGCATGGAGGCCAAGTATAGCCACGTTTACTTGCTGGGAGGCTTCCGAAGCCCTTAATCAGGTGTCAGCACACAAACTACCCCTGAAGAATGTTCCCTGCAATGCTTCAGCTTCTGCACCCTGGGATCTACTTGGGAAGAGTGCCTGCTGGCTTCAACCAAAATCACGACAGGGACCATTTTAACACTTATTTACTACTCCAGTTCTGTCACTACTGAATATATTAACACAGGAATAGCATATTTTTGTTCCACTTCTTAGACCTTCATTTTCTCATTACGAAGCAAAGACTCTCATCATGTAAGAAGATAGACGTGAGACCCAGAGAAAGGTCTGCAAGAGGAAGCAGCTGCTACAGAATAATTCATCAATCCCAGCTGGTCATAGCAAGATGGACATCCTGGTGCTCCTACAAATGGCGCCAGGATGCACACTAAAAAATACTTTTTAAATACCACATATTTAAATACCAGTTCTTACAATCATTTCATGATCTAAGAAACTCAGATTTTGTTACAAAAAATAGGGCAGCAGGGTAAACCTCAAGAGTTCCTGTTTTTAGAAGACGTTTAGCAGTGAGTCTAAATTATGTACTGTGAAGTCTGTAAATTATGGACTAACTAAGTAATAACTACATTGTAAAGGTTAAACAAGTTGAATATAGTGCAAGTATATTTCAGTAACACTGGTATTAGTCAATCAGACCTAAAATGACATGATGCAGAGGTCTGCAGATCGAGTTTCAGGTAAGCAAGACAAAGAGGGGCTATGCATGACAAAGAACCAAGAAGACTACAGGCCTTGAAGACTTGGATAAAGTCTACATACAAGACTGATAATTATTCAAAATCCTGCATTTAATGCACAGGTGTGGTAACTGCTTAAAACAGATCCAGTACCATAATCCAAACCACAAGACAGCAGTCCACGAGCATTTTCACCTCTCTTAATAGAATTCACGTGTCAAAACAAGACCCGCAGTGAACAGATTAACTCAGTGACTGTTAGACCCTTATTTTTGTTACTCTCTGTCCAAGTGGCCTCCTCCTAGTTCCAAATTGTTGAGGGAAGCTGGATCACGATCCACAGAAATCCTTCCCTGCTTCAACAAGGTTCCGTCCCAACCCCTGGAGCCTGGGAGCCCAGCTCGCTGCTTTTAATCCAGTATCCACTTCATTACAGAAGATTTATTTAGACTGTCTCTTGTTTCATTACGGGTTCCAAAAGTCTGTGGTGATTTTTGACACTTTGTTATAATGTTTCTGTGACCCCCCCCCCCCAACCCCCTCCTCACATACCACACCACCCAGCCTCATTTTCATATGGATACAAAGCATCGGGATAAAATGATGGTTCATTATAGTGGTACAGAGCTCTTATCTTCATCCGGCAAGAGTCATTTCCTTCCAAAGATTGAAATGCAAATGTGAAAATTAATGATAACTGCATTATCTGATAGCAGAGATAATACCGATTCACTGTCAGAGTAACACACAGTCGTTCTATGATTTCCTCTGCTTCTTCACAATATTCTTCTTACTGTCAGACTATATCTATGGTTAACTATGTTCCATGGATTTTTGTTAATTTACATCAAATAGCATTTCCAAGATCTTAAATCTACCACATTTCCCCAATCAAAAAGGAAACAAAATCAGGACAGTAATCTCCAAGTCCTTCTTAGGACTGGTTTGAAAAGAAAGAAAGAAAAATGAAAAAGAAGTAAAAGGGAAGGGGGGAGGGGGAAGGCTATCATTAATGTCTACTTCCATCTTGCAGTGGTCTACTAACCACTGTATTATATAGCTTTGCTCTGTAACCCAAACTTTTTATAGTATTACTAAATAATGCAGAGTAAACCCAACAACCAATACATGTTTGCAGTGATTCTTACGAATGGCTACAGGAAATCTATACAAAAAAGCTTTTCAAACTACCATTTATAGCAGGTAAAAATGTCAATCTGGCATGCCCAATGTTCACTACAATTTTCTGATCTACAACTCACTAAAGCAATACACCAGAATTCACATGAAAGCCTGTTTCTATTTTTATTGAATTAGCAGCATAGCTCAATGTAACATCATTTTGAAGTGCTACTTAATTTCCAGTGTACTTTTTTTTAAGTTTCTGATACATTTTAAGAAAAACACCAACCTGTAAAAGTAATTAAAAGAAGCCATAAAGTGCTGTATTTAACTATCCTTAGTTATCCTTTTTTCAACAGTTTTCTGATACATGTGTACGAGTGATGATGAGTCTCCTGAAATGAGTAACATGAGTTGCAACTTCATTCTGATTTACTACCGCCAATAGCAGAAGTCCTGTTCATTTACTGGAGGCATAATTTTACACATAGAAAACTTTCCCTGTATGTGGAAATGAAGGCAAACAATACATGAAAAATCACCATGAACTGCCAGTAAGAGTTTTAGGTCTTATTTTACACCGTGTGGTTGGTTTTTAATTTGGGTGGGGTTTTTGTTTTGTTTTGTTTTGTTTTTCCATTTTGGACATGTGGAAGAATCACATTTTCTCACTTTCTAAGCAGAATTCAGGTACAATTCAAAAGAACTTCTGCGACTGATGTTCAAGCTATCCAACTAACAAAATCAGCATATTCTATAAGAAAGCTATGTATCCTTATGACTATAAGAGTAAGAGCTCACATATGGAATAAGGACAATTTAGTGAATTAAGAAGAAAGAGATCCAATTCTTCCTTAGAACCAAGCCTCTTCCAAATGCCCTTAATTTCACCTATGGAAATGCCTTATATACTTAGTTCCTCAACTGGTAGCCTGTTTCTCTGTTTTAAAAGCCAGATACAACTTCATTGACAGCTGAAGCACTCATTATTTGCTGGAATTGCAGGAAGAAAGTCAAAAGAATGGAGCACACAGGATGGTACAATGGATTTGGAAAATCTTTTTGGCTTAGTCAGTACTAGAAAATTTTGCCCCATCTGTCAACAGAGAAACATTCCCTTGCATACTACAGAACCAGTATATGTTGTCTTCAAGTCTATTGTTTTGTTTTATCACTATAAAGTAATTGAGAAATACAGAATGGAGAAAAGCACAAGAAGTTATCATTCTTAACATAGTTTTAGTAAACAGTTACTGAAGAAATAAAAATTGGGAATCGCTTATACAAGGCCTGCTTGTACTTATTCATTATAAATGTACCCAAATAGTAAAATATTTATAAAAGCAATAGATAATATACTCAATTAATAATTTTATTTTAGTTACAAGGAACTACTATGGTCAGTGAGTCAAATTTCTGCCCCTAGTGAAATCTACCTCATTTTAAAAGTCCAGTGTTTGCCACAGAACTTGATCATTTTCTTTAGGAAAGTATCCTCAATGCAAATATTTCTAATGACAGATAAATGACTTTTCATAAAATGTTTCAATAATGACTTTTTAAGCACTAAAATCCATTCTTTGTGTCTTAAACTGGGGAACTTCAACGTCCATTTAATCTTCTGATACTTTGCTAGAAAAAGATGCCCTTGTTATCAGATTTTCACTCTGAATTAAAGTATTTTGCAATCAGTTTGCTCTTTAATATAACTTTAATATATCTTTGGTAAAATAAATAGGAAAAGGACCTAGACTTTTCCATAACACCAGTCTTTTCAACTTTCTAGTGGCTCTTCTCTAAACATGTTACAAATTTTAACATCATTCTTGAAATGTGACCACAGGACATAGAATCCTGTTTCAGCATCAAACAAGAGTGCTGACCAGACAAGCAAAGTAATCTGAGAAGCCAAACATACCCTTTAGCCATAACCCCCTCTTTTGGGCTTTTTGGGCTCAACCCCAGTTCACTAAATCTCGGGATTTTTCAAAGGCTCTGCTTTCTCATGCTCCTAGAGGTCTTTTACAATTGTAACAATTCTATGAAAGTATTTATTTACCTTCTCTTAAGCCCGTAACTTTACATTTAATTACTCTGAAACTGAAATATTTCTACAGCTAACATGACAAGTTATTCAGGTCTGCAAATAGCAATATTTACCCATTATTCAGCATTATTTAAAATTTTAAACTTCCCGCAAATAACTAAACATACTTTAGCCCACATTACATATTATGTTGGTTTTACAAGACATGTGTTTTCTAAGCCTATACAGATTGGCATTCTTACTAACCTCCCCTTAATAAAAGCATCTTACATTACTTATCTCCTTATTTCCAGTGGGACCATTGCCATGTGGACAGGTCTGTCACTTCCCACACCAACTTTTACTAGTTTTGAACACATTTGAGAAATCATGTCAAAACGTTTTTGGAACTGAAATTGATCACTAAAGCTGTGTCATCTAGCTCCTAAGAAAGTTAACTTCAAACCATCAGACTGCTTCAATTAGCTAGTACAGAAGTACAGTCATCACATACAGTCAAATAGTCTTTCCAGCACAAATATTTTAAGCAGACTAGAAGTAACTACTTAACCTTTTTACCTGTCCCCTCTAACTATTGAGTCATGACTTGTAATAGATCAATACCAATTTTCTAATTATTTTTTTTGCTTACAACCTTTTAAAGTGTCATCTTACTGTTATTAATGAAGCTAGTGATAGATTTTTATGGGGAGTTTTTCCTTTCCTTTTTTTTTTTTTTTTTTTTTTTTTTTTTTTTTTCTTCCTTCTAGCCTTGTATTATAGTTCCCAGCATCTGGTTACATCCATTTGAATTTTTCTGGGTTTTTTATTTTGATTCTTGTTGGGTTTTTTTGTTTGTTTTAATTATCTTCTAGTTAATATCAACATTGCCTTCATTTTCATTATAGCTTCTGGAAAGTCTAAAATTGTTCTTAAGCTATAATTCATGTCTCTGATTCAAACCTTTTCTCCCTGTTAAGAGTTCATATTTGCTGTCTCTTATAATGACAATTATGGCAGACTGAACTTTTATCTACCACTGCAAGCATGACCACCAGATAATAAGCAAGCATTCATTTCCAAATCTGTAAACAATTTATCTTTCAAGACACCATAGAATATATAATTTCCTTACACTTGGCTTAACAATATTTTACTTGAGGTGCCCAGTATCTTAAAATTTTCAGAGATTTCAAGGAAGCTCTGCTACGGAAGCATGAAACATAGATTCTGTAGAAACCAGAATTATCATATTCTCTAATACGATGGGTGATCTGTAGAAGCCATGTAGGAGATCTTACTGATTGTTATGTCTTAAAAGCAGTGCCCTCACATGCACTGACATCCTAACAATAATAGAATTGTATTACAATATGTAACTCCATGCACCAAGGCAAACAGCAGACATAAGGTCATAAAGTGATCTCTGCTTCCACATTTTTTATATAATATGCATTTAAACCTAGTCTTTCTGTTCTTGCTTTCTATTCCTTGGACTTTTGCTGTCGGTTAGAACAGAAAAAGGATCAGACCCCTCACAGTGTGTTAATATACAGTCCACTGACCTAAGTTTCCATTATTTAAGAGCAGGTTCACTGAACAGGAATTTTTAAAAATTGCAGATAAGAACAGTGAAAACTGAGAGCAGTTGAAAAACATTCAGGTAACCCCCAAAGTGGTTGCACAGTATAGGCAGTTATCTCTGAAATCCCTTGATGGTCAATGAAGGTCACAATCTGAAATATTGCTTCAGCAGAAACTCTTTGAAGCTACAGCACATTTAATTTGTTCACAAAAATATTCTAATTTAGAAGACTTAAAAATGCATGTGAACCATTTAACAATGCAAATTTTCAAACAACATAAAATTCTAATTAAGGCCAGAAGTTTTATTTTTAGTTCCTGGCAAGTACTCGCTCTGTCACAATATGTTCCCTTAGCGCAAAAAAAGACATAAAATATTAAAATACCAACAAAACAGCTCTACTATTTATATAAATTCCTGAGTTGTCACAGTTCACATTATCAGTTGACAGCAACTTGTATCATGCAGAACACAGTTGCTGGATTCTGAGAGGCTCCACCTCTCAGAGATGGAACTTTCCTTACGAGAGAAGCTAAGGAGACCAGAGACAGCTCAGACAACAAAAAATGTATCATCATCTGCCCTTTGAGGTTGTGCCTCTACTGACAGTTGGTAAATTTGTTGAATCAAAGTTTTCGATGGCTCTGTTTGTGATGCACTAAAATATGTTTCTAAATAAGCAGAGTATTTCATGCTCTGTTGTTTTGGTTTTCTCCAAAAAACTAAAAGACATTATTTATCTTTGTACTTCATGGTTCAAAATGATCTTCTGTTGATTGCTTCTTTTTCCATGTCAATAGTAACCAACTTCATTTCATGTGTGATGCAGAGTATGGGATATGGTATATATCTGTTCTTTTTCATATGTATTATACCCTTGTAAAGAATCAATATTTAAATAAAATATAGATGCTGATACTGGTGGTCATCAGTTTTCAGAAGTCAAAAGAAATTTTCCAATATTCAGTTTTGATTTCCATCTTATCCCATGTCAAAGCTATCAATAAATATTACAAGTACACTCATTCTTAGTGTTTAACTGAATTTTTTTCCCAACAAAATGAAAAGATCTCCTTTTACTCCACAGTGTCAGAAAAGATCTCAGAAACTTCTGAATAAGATAGCACATATAAAAAACCAGTAACAGCCCACAAAATGCGCATTCAACTATGTATATGCTAAAATACACCTAAAAATGCAATAAAAAATTACAAATTTCAGATAGACTTTATTTATAATGAAATTAAAAACAAGTCATGTGGTAAATACTGAGTGTTTAAATCTGCTATGCAGCTAGAAAAGGCCATTCTTCTATATCCACATATATATTTTGTACTATTTTACCTGTATAGTAGCATAATACTAAACCTTGTTTTCATATGACACCATAGTGCTTTATATGGAATATCAAGTTCTTGGTGTATTATCATTAAAAACATTTTAAATGATACCATAATAATTAGATATACTATGTCTTCATTTTTGTTTGCATTGTATTTTCCAGCTACTGGTTTCAGAAAATTACCATTAGTTTTGTTCTTCTCCTCATGAAGAGCATACAGTAATTTGCAAAATCAAGCAAGGATGAAAATGTGATTGAAATATAGGAATTTTTCTAATGAAATATTATTATTGCATTATAAATTATGGATAGAACGTTTCCGGAACTCTCTTCTGATGTGCTCATCCTTTTGAGGGAAAATTTCCATAAGAGATACAGCTATTGCTAGAACAAGTTTGGCTTCAGATGCACATTTTGCAACAGTTTTATTAAATTATGGTCAATATAATGGATTTTTAAGGCCTATTCCCAAGTCTATGCCCATGAAAACACTGCATTCAACTGCAGAATTGCCTAATTGAGAAATACAATTTACCCCTTTGCCTTAGGTACTTTTACAGTACAAAAGAGGTTTTACATATTTATATTGAACAGATACTTGAAAGTATTGCCATATTACCATTACATCTTAGCAATGTTATGCTTGCACCATCTTCACTTACATAGCAGAAAATGTTACCTTGAATTACTGTTTTAATGCGAAGTTCTAACGCTTCATTGACTGCAGTCTGAGTTTCTCTTTCCACTGAAACCAATGACATGGTGTGCTAAACGATTTCTATCAGGCTCAAACAAGTAAAAAAACCTCATTGAAAATATTGGTAGATATCATACCTATTTGTTAACCTAAACATGTTGCTAAATGTTGGCACAAAGCTTGAGAAGAGACCAAACCATCTGGGTGGTCTTCTGACCACAGAAAACAGAGCAGAAGTTCTCCCTTAATTCAGCCATGGAAGAAAGAACTTACTGAGAAATTTTAATCCTAAAATTCTAAGCAGCAAGAAAATTTTCCTTTACATCAGACAGGTACATATGGCATTTTATGTTGAACAATTTACAAAATGGTATAACAAACGTCATTTTTTACTCAAGAATTTCATCTTAGTACTTACCTGTCAATATCCTGGATCCCAAAGGATCATAAAAGAGACAGTCCATTAAAAACAAATGCAAAGCATAACAATCTACTAAAATAATGAAATTAACAAATATTGAAGTCTAGTTTAAAAAATTCCTCTTGGCTTTCAGTTGTTTTTCCCTACCTGGCCCATCCCAACCTTCAGTCTCCACAGCAAGCTGCCCTGGTTTCTCTGACCTTGCATCACCATCAGATTCTGCTGCCTCCTGGATGCCTTCTTCATTGCCTGAAAAACCATCAAAAAATACAGTACTGACATATTACAATAATAACTTCTAAGCAAAGCTCCTATAATAGCCAAACAACTGCTTACATGCCTAAGTGAAAACATATGCATGTCTATAAACAGAGAGAAACAGAGAGAAAATGAAAAAAAAAAATTAGACATGTAAACATTTGTGAATTCCCACTGACTCAAAGAAGTCCTGAAGAAGTACTTCCAGTTCCACAGGGAGAAAATCTTGGAAAACAGTGTTTACTCCATATGCCTAAGAAACAGAATCACAACTTGCACCTAATTCTGTAAAGCAAAGTACATTAAGTCACTGAGTCTGTATCTACAAAGAAGAGAAAGAAATCAGCTCATGACCCCCGAGGAACATATGCTTTCAGTTATGGTTTTTCTTGAATTGAAACCTAAATGTTTCTTATGCACTGCAGATAAATGACACTCAGACTAAAAATCTGGTCCACTAAACATTTTGCTTTTTCACACAGCTAGTGAAAAGCCAATCCATGGTATTTCAGCATTTAAGGAATTTGCCCTTAAAGTCATAATATACCAGTAGGTCCCTAAAGTAATTTTCCCCCTATCGAGATTTTAAAGAAATGTTGCATTTCTGATGAATTTTCAGATTTTCACCATCCAGAAGTATCTGAAAATGTCTGTCCACCTTCTGTTACTACTCGCTACAAGATCATATACAGGACACACAGAAAATTATGACAGGGTTAAATTTTTTTAGAGATGACCATTTAATTTTTTATTTGAAGAACTGTTTGATGAAAGTGCAGTTATTTTAGGTAAACAAATACACTAGGCAAGTTCCATGCCTAAATAGTTTGAAATAACCACTATAAAAACTACATTGAAGATGAGGGGTTCAGGTATTAACACAAAACACTCTGGCCACAGGAACACATTAAGTGACATCTCTAAAAGTTTTTCCAGGTTTGGATTTTACTCATCTGTAAAATTTTTTTTTAATACTAACCTATCCAAGAAACTCATGCATAAGAAGACACTGAAAAGAACTGAAAGAAAAAAACAAAACAAAACAAATCTACACAATTAACTACTTCAGTCAAATAGGACTGACTATAGTTGATTTTTTTTTTTTTTTTTAAATCAAACTTGAAGGACACTTGTCAGAAAATAATCTTCCACAAAAAAGTGACAGCACTTGAAAAACAAACACTGCGTATTTTACTAACCGAAAAATCAGACTCTTTGTTGATTTAACAACAGGAGACCAAGAAGGAGCAAAAAGCACAGCAATTAAGCAGTAACTTGTAATTTTTTCCCCACTCATGATAACAAAAGCTTTAATTAGCAACATAGGTAAAGAAAATGTCATTACAGCAATCTATGCCAGATCCCCATGCGTTATCACTGGAGCTATATTTATATCGGATAAGATTGTGACCTAGAGTTTTCAAGTACATGATTATATACAAACACTATAAAGTATTAACTTCATGTGCAAATGTAAAGTCTCGTAATAACACATTCTTCCTTGCATTCATAAAACACAGTTTTTCAAATATGAAGTCTAAGACCCTGATAAACTACTACTCACACAAACACAATACTATAATCACTAAGAGTTTGATTACAAAACTATAGTTCAGTGAACTTGTGGTACTAAAAATATAGTCCAGAATATTTGTATGCATTCCTAGTGTGCAAAATAAAACTTGAATACAACACAAATATCTAGTATAATTTTTGTGTTAAATTGACTGTATAACTGTAGCCAGCCAAGTTTACAGGCTTCAGTTCAATCTGAAGTTACCTTTCAGAAGAAAGACCTAAATATACTCAGGTGCTGAAAAAGCTATCAACTTTCTGCTAAGCAGTTTTAGGTGGTTTTTGGTTTGAGGTGGTTTGGGGGTTTTTTTGGTTTTTTTTGTTTGGTTGGTTGGTTGGTTGGTTTTGTTTTGTTTTTAAGCAACTAGCCTATTTTGAATCAGCATTTGTATAGTTACTTTGTAGTAATCAGAACTCTGCTTTCTTTGGGTGAACTGAATAACCTATTGGACAATTTTACCTTCATTTTTCTATATTCATAGCAATTTAAAGCAGCAAAAATTTGTCTTTCAGTGGAGAGACACAAAAGAAATTTTTCCTAAGTTCAGATCTGGCATGATCAAAAATGTTGGAAAGCAATTCAGAGCAAGGGCAATTCTTGTTTTCTAACTCAAGGTGTATTACCAACGCAGACCGTTGTTAGAATGTTCTCTGTATAGAATGCAAATGTTTTTCTTCCACTGTATGTAACAGCTGTATGCACTCAATCAGAAAAACAACAGCAAAATCTAGATACAGTAATTCTTTTAGACAGAAAAGAAGCGTAAATAGTTGGACAATTTAACCTCCAAAGTATTGAGTTCTTCCAGGTTATAATATATACCAACCTGGTGCTAGCATGCACATTTCCACATTCTTCCAGTCAGTGCAACTAACCAGAACACAAACAAATGAAACTATTAGAATTAAAAAAGGACAAAGTAAAGTGAAAAGATTGGGCTGAAAAGCAAAAGGACAAAACAACAGCTAAGGTACGAAAACAACAGTACACGGTAAATAAGTATTTGGGAGAGGAGGAAAAATCTGAAAATGTATGTTAGCAGATTACTTAGCTTTCCATTAACTTCCCATTTCAGTGTTTCATAAAGTACAGTATTACACAGTTTTCATAGTCAAGTTTTAATAATTTGATGCATGTCTTGTGCAAATAGAGTAGAAAAAATGTAGAGAATTTACATTAAGGGAAACTTTGCTTTGCATCTAGAAGTATTCTTAATTGATATTTTTGATACTGATATTTTCCATTATTCCCAACTGCCAAGTGCATGTATTACACACTTGAAATATCACCACATTGATCTCTGCTGTTCCCCCACACTACTCCAATCTGCTTGTGAAACTAAGAAATCGTACATTACTGTAAATTTCTGAATCCACCAGGGAGTGAAGTCTATCCTGGGCTCAGTTGAGCATCAAGGTCAGATTGAAATGGGCAACCAAGACAATCCATTTGGTGCTGCAGACACTGCAACTTTAGAAAGCCAAAAGCAGGCTTAGCAGAAGAGCTGATAACAAAGCACATCTCTCAAGCATTTTTTCTTTTCTTTCCCCATACTTAAAGCTATTTTAGGAGCTAACATTTGTTTAGCACAAAGGAGTTTATTTCCTTTAAGAATTTATTTTCTTTCCATTGTTTACTCTTTCTGTTCGGTCACTTTTCAGTCTCAATAAGACTATTTTTTAGATTTATTTTAGAACAGATTACATTTTCCTTCATTTTACAGGTGCAGACACTTAACTGGATCGAGGATATTACTTATTTCTTTCTTCCAAGTCAAATCAAGTCCTTTTTGCCTATATATATTACCCATTTGCTACTAACTTGTTGATTCCTTTCTAATCCCATTATTTGGGGTTTTCCCACACTTTTTCTTTACTTTGCTGCTCAATTACACTTTGTATTTAAGTTAAAGGATAAATAACTTTTTCCCATCAACACCAAAGAGTGGTGTAAGTACTCTAAAATGAACCAAAACCTGCTTCTTTTTAAGCAGGTTTTAGCAGTTGCTTCTTAGCAACCAAACCTGGTAAGTGAATTCTGTCCTTTAAGCTATGCTCAGCCCTGAGTCAAGTCAATCTACTGGAATTTCCACTACTTCTCTATACTTGGTAATAAAGTTACACTTTTGGAAGAACTCATCACCCCTAACCTTAGATGCCTCAAAATTAAGCTAGTCCAGACTACTTGTGTAGACACTCCTATAGGCAGGGAAGAAAGAAACCTCCTGAGTGATTCATTCTGTTCTAGGATGCCTGAGATATGAGAACCCCTCTTGGTGTCTGAGACAGCTGAAATGAATCATCCTCTTAAACATACAGCTTAGACTAGGAACCTATCTTTAGTCAGCTAAAGTTGGGGGAAACAAATCTCTGACTTATGCTGAAATGCTGAATACACAAAATACTACTTAACTAAGAGGAAAAAAAAAAAAAAAAAAAAAAGGGTCTCATTCAAACAACTTCTATGTATAATGTGGATAGAATTTCCATCCTGACCTTATAATTTCTTACCAGCATTGACTGTTTCTGTTGTCTTTAGAAACAGCTCAAGGTTTTTTAATGTGGTTTAAATAGCCTAATGTTTATCCAATAGACAATTCACTGCAATTCAAGGTGGTAAAATTGGTCAGGAAATCTGAAGACTGTAAAAGAGACATACTACCAGAAACATGAGAGAACTTCAACTTCTCTGACAACACTGACAAGTAGGAAAAGAGAGACTTGAATATTAACAAGTAATTTTGCTTTAATCTTTTTAACAAATTAAAGACTTCCCAATTTGTACTTAATCAGCTTGTACCGCAAGTAGTTGTGGTATTTTACAGAAGCATATGGGTTAGCAGTTCTTCTCAATCCTGCTGTTTTAATCCATGTTGTTCCTATCAGTATTAGGCTCTTACAGAAAGTCTAGTACAATATAACTATTGAACTATCTTGACTAGGAATGTTATAGCAGATGTTAGGCATTCTATAATGTATTTTGCAATCAGCTACATCAACAAAGTATTTTTAACAATGAACAGTTCAGGACTGACAGATCTACTTTCTTGTTCGCAACTGCTTATCACGGCATAGATATCATGTTATGTTTACCAGGTGCTTCCTATAGTTAGGATACCTTCACAGAAGCCGCTCACAAAAGATAAGGTCATAAAAGAGATGAAAAACGTGCAAGCTTCATATACTCATGGGTTTTATCATCAGACAAAATAGCTTTGGGTGAAGGACTGTACCAGTCACAGAAAGCACACAGCAGCTTCTATTAGAGTGAGAGAACAATAAAAGTTTGAAATTCAGTTTGTTTTCCCTCTTCCTGGCAGCATAAATGTAAACCTAAATTGTTAACATCCTCATACAGCTGTTCAGAGTGAAACATCACTTCTCAATTATAATAAATCAGTTCAGAAATAATTTGTTGCAAAGCCTGTAGCACTCTGTATTGCCAAAAGAGAAAACAGATGTAATGCAATGACCTGGGGAGTCACTCACAGTAGACTCTCATTTGGCAAGGACATAACCTCATGGATGGCGACAGACCAGTGTGACTGGCTGTGAAAGGGGAGGGGGTCTGCTCCTTTCTGCCACAGTCTACAGTGGCAGTAATTCTAGATCCAACCAAACAAGGATTCTGAGACTATACATACAAACTAGATGCCAGAGCTTCAGAAACTATAGATCAGCAATCAAAAACTGTCCTTTGTTATTCGCTTTATCTCAATGCCTGCAACTAGTAACAGAGCTTACGCACCCTGATAATCCTGCTCTTGAATCCTAAGAAGCACACTGTAAGCTGAGGATTGCTGCCAGGAACCTCTCTTCAAAAGCCATACTCAGTAACTTTGAAATAAACCATATACAACTTAAAATACAAATAAGTAATTCATTCAATGTAACTTATTTTTTAGCAGCACATGCTATTCTTTAGAATACCAATGACATCTGACAGGCCTTAACTAACCTTCTTGTGGACTACCTATTTTTAAAATATTCTATGTATATATTTAACTATAATTGTAATGGCAATACAGGTTTCAGCAGATATAAATCATTCTGGGTATAAAATAAAGAAAAAATAATTATATAAGCCTTTGAAACTGAAATAGAACTGTGAGAATAAAGATACTACATAATATGGGATATATTATATATGGGGTATATGGGATATATAAAATATACACTTCCATACTTTGTAATATTTGCCAAATGATATGACGATGAGATAAACAACTACAGTGGGTATAGGGCCATGCAAACACTACAAGCCTTGCAAGGACAGAGAGACAGAGAGACAGAGGAAGAAATCTGGTGCTATCACTACCAGACTTATCAATTTATCTGATATAGGTATCAAAAATAATTCCAGTGAAGCCCATAAAAATCAACTGAGACACCCTATTCTACAAATACAGAAAACAGGAGCAAAATCTGGCCCTCAGATGATTGATTTGGTAACATAGCTGAAAGAAACCAGCACTCAAACAAGTTAATCTACTGCATTTTATTTCAGATTATATTAATCACCTCAATACTTTGCTTCTTTGCAAGCAATTATTGTTTTCTGTCATGCTGATTAACAATCATAATTTCTCCTGGGATAAACCTTATTTGAAATAACTGTATGTTTCCATTTGCCCTAAGGACTCTCAGAATTATTTGTCCAGCAAGTCTCAGAAACAATGCATTGTCTCTTTCCGTAATTTTTAGGCTTGGTCTGTGAATATTCAAGCGTAGGCAAGTGCCCACATATGTGCAAGCCGCTAGCTCTCCCAAATAGTGGTATGAAACTATTTTGGTTCCTATTAAAATCACCGCTTTGTTTAATAAAATGACATCTTGACACATTACATCTCAGCACAGTGATCATGTTAAAAAGCAGTGTCAATTATTTCTAACCATCTCAGCTACAGCACTTTTCTCCTGGGATAAGACACTGCTGCGCAGCACATTCATCTAGACTGAGTCTGGCCTTCCTCTTTCTCTACATGTTTGATATGTTCTCATTATCAACACTGTTTGCTTTTGAAGTCCTTTCAAGACAAGAATCACTCATTGAAATGTATTTCCTGCAGAACAGTGAAAGCGCTCTCCAATTTGTATTCCTCACTTACTTTTTATCCATGGGTTTATATATATATATATATATTTTATTATTATTATTTTTTTCCTAATCTTTAGGGAGAAATTCCAAACACCCGTGCTAAAAATGAGCATCATTCAGATATACTGGCTACTCAAGAGCTTCTGTCAATTTTAGAAAAAGGGAAAGTCTCACATCTTTTCAATCTTTCCCCATTAAAACTTCAAATACAAGAAGTCTATTAGACATATGCAAGTACTAGCCTGAGGTTAAAACTACATAGCTCTAAGCACTTGATTAGAAAAGCAAGCAGCAGAAGCACATTTTAGAAGATATTTACATGACACAAATAAAGACTGTTACTTAATACAATTTTCAAAAATTATTTCAACGGAAATGAACAATCCATGAGATTCTAAACCAGCCTACAGCAGAGCAGAGAGATTACTTCAGAGAAATTCTAACAAGTTTCAAATTCTAAGTTTGAAGGCTCTTCTGCAAGTTCATATTTCAATTTAATTATGTAACAATTGTGTTCTATCCCTACTGCAGAAATATTCAATCTCCTGTAAGAATTCTTCATCCAACCAAGAACGCCTCATTTTATACTTTGCAGCTGAAATCATTATCATATATGAATCCAGTTTTTATGTGACTTCCATACATGACTACATAAACAGGAGCAATAGGTACCTGCTCCTACACAGTGAAATCTTAATTTACTTTAATTTACTTTGTTGAAAACAAATGGATGTTTTTATTTGAAATAATCAGCACTTCAGATGGTTCAGTATCAAAAGCATGAAATTTCCTATCATTACAGGTGTGTTTCCACATACATGTTGCATTACACATGATTTCAAAACCAGTCTAGGCTTCTGGGAGTCAAACCTAAGAAACAGACTTAGCAGTCAAAAATATGTGCTTCTTTTTCTCTATCCAGGAATATTTGTCTTATCAATATTTAACCAATGATGACATAAATATGGCATTTGCCTTATTTATTTTTACTGATCCTTTCAGAGTTAAATTACTGCAAATATACCCATATAGTACACAACCTGTGAGCAAGTCTGCTTTCTGGGCCTGGGTTGACAGGAATATTTTCAGTCATGTCTCAGAACTCTTCAAATGTATTCAGAATTTTTGTGTCAGGGCCACCAAGTAAGACAAAAAACAGACAAAATAGACCTTCATTATAAACAAAATTAGAAACAGATCTACAGTACACATGAACCTAAGAATATGTGGTGAAATTTGTCATTTGTGCTTTCCATGTTTTAAAGATTACCCTTATTAATTTGCAATTCACATTCTGTCAAATTTGACCTCAAATTTAAGTAAGTCAATCTAAGTTCAAGTTTCGTGACTTTCTAGAGAGAGGACATTACACCACTTGTTGTAACCAAATAATCCCTTCAAGAATTCTATCCACAGCTGAGATAGAATTCAGAATTTCATTGTTCTGAAGAAAACCAAAATGTGCTGACTGAAAAGGCTGGAGTTGCTTTCATAAACTGCTTAAGGTTGAGTAATCTGTTTAACTGTTTCTTGCACTTTTTAATTCTGTACATTTAAAATAATGTTTTCTATTTGGATCTATGTATTTATTTCTTGAAACATAGCTTTCTAGTTTGTTTTTGAGATATAATTTTTTGCTTGGTGACAAATTATTTAATTTCTTGATTAGAAGAAGGGTTTGCTTGTTTAACTTAGGTCAAATTTTTATTCAACTAAAGTTGATGTTAATATCTACATAAATTCAAGGTGGACTGAAAATACGGCCTGACAGGTTTAAACATGGGTTAACAGTAAATAAAAAACGTACAGAATATACAATCTTGTACTTTTCATTTTGGAAGCCTTTACATGCTCTCTGGTGAATGGTAGGAAAAAAAAGAAAAAGTCAACCTTTTCAGATAACTCTTTTCCCTTCTAGAAAGAAAACAGGCAATCCTCTGAGCTCCAGTAGCAGAAAAGAACAAGAAACCATAAGAGGTAAAGCACAAGGCAAATGCTGATGTTCAGATGAAAAAGATCTCCTTTCATCCTGCTAGGATCCAATCTAATTCTGAGTTAGCATTGTTCAAAAGCTGCTATCAGAGAAGCCCCTTTCTTTCTTTGTCCATATTCAGCATCTGACAAAAAGTATGGAAGATCAGAATCATAGAATCATCAGGGTTGGAAGGGACCTTTAAGATCATCAGGTCCAGCTGTCCACCCAGCACTGTCACTGTGTCCCTAAAACCCTAAACCACATCACACAGAGCCAGATCCAGACACCTCTTGAACACCTCCAGGGATGGTGACTCCACCATCTCCCTGGGCAACCTATTCCAGTGCCTCACCACCCTAATGCCTAACAGTGAAAAATGGTTTTCTAATATCTAATCTTAATCTGAATCTCTCCTGTTTCAATTAAGGCCATTTTCTCTCACCCTCCCACTGCAGGCATGGCAGAAGAGACTGAACCCTATCAATGACAGCCTCCTGTCAAGTACTTGTAGACAGTGATGAGATCCCCTGGCCTCGTCTTCCAAAGTTGTTTCAGCTGAATGTGATACAGATAAACTTAAGGGAACCCTTACTTTGGGCATATGAGAATGCAACAGTGTCACAAACATGCAGACAAGTCAGTAAGAGGTAACTTGCATTCTTGGAAGGAGTTGTTATATTCTAGTTATCCTAGGAGATGGAAATAGATACACACCCTCTTCTGTCTCTGACTAACAAAAAGAATGAATGCATCCTTCATTTAGTCAGAAAGTCTATGCAAACAAAATGCAATGCATTAAAATAATCTAAAAATTTTAAAGGAATATGAGCTCCAGCAGAACAGAAGTATTGCCAGGGAAAGATAATGTCAGGCACATGGAGGGGGGGCGTGTCTGGTGCCAAGCAAAGCCGAGGGCTGTGCAATCACCTCTATCAGTACTCTATCAGTGTCGACACTCCAGCCAAATCCAGAGAAAACAAGGAGTCAAAGATTCAGGTCAATAAGCTTATAGGCGATTTGCACAAACTGCTCCTGCAGCAAGGTAAAAAACAAAGTCATATTGGCTTTTCTTTTTTATTCCTTCTCTTTGAACTCCTTGGTCCAAACACACCCTCGAAATGTCAGTGTTATATGCAAGAATTTAAAGAGCTGAGCTTCTTAATCCTGTTAAGAAATAAGAACAAAGTTGCCTGTAAAGATCTCCTTATTGAGCTCAAAGTGATTATGGTATAGCTGCCTTGTGCTGATCCTACTTCCACTCGCTATAGTGGTGGAAATTTGTCATGAAATCCATTACTGAAAAGGAAAAAAAAAATACTGATTAGAATGCTCCTGGTTTAAAAAATGGGGAGAAAATAAAGAAAAGAAAGCATAAATCTACTGTTTGATCCAGAAGCAGAAAATCACAAGCATATTGTTAGTCACTACATGTGTAACATGAAAGAAGCAAGGAATATTTACACAGTTGCACACAGGCATACACACAGACACAAAGTCATACTCCAGAGGAAAAAGGGACACACAGAAATCATTCTCAGGTTGTTATTACAGATGGTAGCATGATAGCTTTGCACAAGAAGTATGAAGGGATAGATTAATACACAGACGAACATAGCTTTGTATATGCTTTCTTGTATGAGGACTCATTCTGCAGCTGTTTCTCTGAATCTCAAGCCTGGCTGCACAATTAGGTCACATGGCTTAATATAAAAAATCCCAGTCCCAAGCTGGTCTGGCAGGCTAGTAAAAACATACATGAGCACAGTTAAGTGTTCACGAACACAAAACTTAGTTCAGGATTGGAACTCATCCCTTCCTGCCCAAGAAGAATATGAGAATGTAGAACCAGATATACACTCAGTATGCAGGCTATATATTCCCTGTGTTTCCTTCTTGCTGACTTATAACTGTGTAAGTTTCAGACTGCACTGGATTCCCCCCATTTTCCTCTTCCCCCACAAATAAAGATAGCCAATGTATCAGGAACCCGAGCTACAAACACACACTGCTGCAGACATACATAGCAGTGTGTGCTACAGATCATAAAATCATTGCATCCTGAACCATCTCCCTCCCATCCCACCTCATGTATCCTCCCTATGCCACCAGCTGAAGCAGAGTCAACACTGGGAAGCAGAAGCCATTTGCTTTCCTGTCTGCCACCAGGAGTTTTAAGGCCACTCAATCTCCTTCCCTTGAGGGCTGGTGCCAAAGCTGCCTTGTGATGAAGTAACCATGGAAAACCTACAACACGAGGAACAACAGCAACAGTCATACTAAAAGCAACAAACAGGAGAATTTGACACAATTGTCTTGGCAAGCAGCAAGAAATGAACCTGCCTTTTTTCACTAATTATCAGATACGGACATTCCTTCATTTGCCTCCTTCTTCTGGCAACAGTCCAACATTTGCTCTTTTGATTAAAACCCCCTCAATTTTCTTCTCTGGCCTCTTTCCTTCTGTGAGCACAGCTACTTAACTATCTACTAATCTCAAATGATCCCTCTTATCACTTAAGATAATTTTCCTTTGAAAGGTAAACCCTCATTGAACACTTCTGCTAGGAAGGTCACAAGGAACTGTAATTTGTTTAGCCAGTTACCACCACTATCAAGTGACCAAGAGTAAAAGACATCATCATATGAGCACAGCAAGCTTTCTAAGTAACAGACAAGAACTTTATTTTTCCTTTTCCTGACCGTATCTAGGCAGGATGACAGAAATCAGAGATTAGAAAATAAACTATAAACTACTTCATCTCACAAATAATTTTGATTTAGAACTTTTATTTTCACCCCATCTCCTTCAACTTGGCCTTTGTATTGTTTTGTTGTTTTTCCCCTCCTTCTATCTGCCCTGTCTGCAATTATTAGCCCTATCACATTTCTTCCCACCTCTTTTAGCATAACTTTATTTTCTTATTCCAACCCACAGTAGACAAAATTTTATCTTTATGTCCTATTCCCTAGCTTCCAACTCCAGCCTGTCCTTGCTCTGGACGGGAAACAGGCTACTTTCTCCTTACAGAGACTGCTGAAATACTGACATTTAAGTAATAAATTTTCTACATCTGAATTTAATCTGAATTAATCTTAATCTGATACAGACTCTAATTCCAGATGCCCACTGATTAAAAAAATATTCAGCAAGGGATATGCCAAGCTAGTAAAGTCTTTGTGTGAACAGCATCATCAGATACCCTCTTTACTGGCAGTACAGTAATCTGTGGTAACTAAATATAAACAGCAATTTTCAAAGGCTGTTTTCAAACTGACAAAATACATTATCATCAAGGACACCTTCCACAAAGTTTTTTGTTTCTACTTCAAACACAGAGATCCATACAGATTTGTGTAGAACATCACTATCCTGTATCCAAAATACCCCCTTTCTCCTAATCTCACTGTCAAAACTGCAAACAAATAAAACTTAACTGCCATCAATTATGAAGCTCTTCATCCAAAAGGTTAAAAAAAACAGAGCTGGAAGCTTAAAGCAATACCTGACAAATAGTAGGTTGGTAACTTCCATTCCAGCTTCGAATATTTACATGCTTAAACTGTTGTTCACTTCTTCACATACACAACTAGGAATAAATATTCACATGCAGAAAAGTTAATTTTGTGGTAACAGAGAAGTCTGGGAGAGGAGGAATCTTCTAGATTCCTTGTCATAAAAGCCATCAGCGAGCAAAAGGAGAAGGGAAAAGTAATAGCAGAGAGTCAAAATTTTGAAAACGGAGAAGTTGTAAAATGACATGTAGCTCAATCAATGTGATTAATTTGCTCCACACTTTGCAGAGGCTTTCGCCTTCACCTTCTAATTCTGGCAACTATTCTGCTGAATCCATCTCACAAACCCAAATTAGTAGGGTGGGAATGACAAGTAAGGCCTTATAAAGGTTCCTGTTTGCAATTTAGACAGTAAGGAACTGCTCTCTGCTTATAAAACCATCAGGCACAGTTTGACAGGAAAATATCTTCAAGAAGCCAAAGTTACCAAATTGTGAACCTTTAAGTCCTCTACTCTCATTCCTCAAAATGAATTGTGACTTCAGTGAATGTTTGCCTTCAGTACCTAGTTTGGATAGCAAAAAGCCCCTGGTTTTAGGTGGTACTTGAATTTACAGAGCTGCTTAAGTATAAAAAACATACCATGGATGAAGCCTCACAAACACCTCCTCCCCAACAGCTGTGTCACTTGTTCCCCATGCCTCTTGATTCTCGCAGGAAGCCCCGCTACTCATTTGTCCTCTTGTTCTGGGTCAGCTGGGAAGAAACCCCAGGGGAGGGAAATAGGGAGACAGGACAGATAAAATTTATATCCGAGAAAACACCTTTACTTTCTAAAACCATTAATGGTCCATGCTAGCAAGGTCAGAATTCAGAGATAGCATAATGGATTCCCATGCCAGTTCTGACATATTTCTGGGAAAAGGAAACCTGTTGCATGGGAAAAGGAAACTTGTTGCATGAGAAAACACAGATATACACTTACTTTTCCCACATTTGGAAATATTTGTCATTTACAGGCTGCCAATACTATCAAAGAGCAGAAGAAAAATCAAAAGTCAGGCCTCAAAACCAGAAATTAGACTGCCTTCATTTTTTCTCTAACCTATTTGGTACACATCTCATTTTCATGCTTTTTCATTTTCATAATTTCTCATTCATGATGTTAAAAAATATTTCTAGGAAAAAAAGAAAAGCTTATTTCTCATACTATTTTCTAATTTTAATACTGAAACACGACAAAGAAAAACAAAAAGCTATGAATTCTTAACAGATTCATGAAAAAAACCGAGAATTAGTCTGATTTTTAGTATTTACTATATAATAGAGTCACAGACCCTACCACTAAGAAAAAAACACAAAAGAAAAGTATTTGCTCTCCAGATTAGTTTTGTCTTCTTAGGATTTATCTTCAGAAAAACATGGGTGGCCTCATGCTAATGACACTTTAGATGTGACCCAGAAGAAGTAGGACATTCAACAGAAGCTGAGACATAAATAAAAACCCAGAACACTTCCAGTCTCACATTCCATCCTTTTCCCAACTGGAGATTCCCAATTTGCTTCAAAGTGGGACTTTTTGTCACACTACTTCAGCTGGAGGTAGGTTAGCAATTTTATGTGTCCCTTGATCCTTAGAAATCTTTTCAACTCCTCTTATGCAGCAGTCGCACTGGAGAGACTTAAGATTCTTTTATAACTACAACACACAAACTGCTGGGAAGTCAGAAGGTATTCAGCCTGAAGAACCGGCAGATGTCCCTAATAAAACATGTGATCAAGATAATCAAGATTCAGATTTAAATGTATTACCATTTGATGCCTGATCTTCTTTAATACAATGACTTGGATTCAGTGATTTCCCTGAAAGATGCATTTATTTAAATGGAAGATCCAAGACAAATCAAAATTCAACGTAAATCTGCAATATTGACTGCTATTTTTATAAAAAAACCAAATTTTTTTCTTGATTTCACCTAAAATCATAGTATTTCCCACTGGTAGGCCCTGGAAATGCAGTAAGAAGTACAGAGAGATAACTAAATCAAACTGATATATAAGAACTAATAGTGAGACATAGTATTCCACTGCTGAGAGGAAGAATTCAGCAGACACCAGTATGCCAATTATGCAAATAGTGGTTTAAATATTTATTTAGTACTGCCAATAACAGGAGGGATACTTTTTTCCAGCTAAAGAAAATGGTGTCTGAAAGGCATGTGAACCAGTGAACACAAAGTAATTGTAGTATTTGATCACATTGCAGTCATAACAGTACTAAATTCTACCTGTTTGTAAAGAATCTATTGATAAACTGATCACTCCTCAGAGTAAGATTTGTAGCAGCTGAACTCCAAACTATCATTAGACTGTTCTGATTACTTAGGGTGACTTACAAAGTATAAAGAACCTGTGGAAGCTACACAGAGGATATACAGAAAGTACACTGCCATGCCTTTGCCACTGATGACTGAAGACTCTCTAGGAAGGACTAATATTCTGCAGTTAGAACACTTGACTCGTCAAACAGATTTATTTGACTCTGTCCAAGAAAGATGAAAATAATACAAAGCCAGAAGCATATCAAGTTATCATGAGAAATTGCATGTCAATATCCAGGAAAGAACAGAAAGACAGAGAAACCATCAACATCCAAACGCCCCAGGGATTTGCAGACTAACAGAAGAACACCACCACAGCAACTTCAGATATATTTGATAGGCATCCTTACCTGCAGAAGACAAACAGTAAAGCAATCAAGTGGATATCTGGCAGGAAGAAGGTTAATTCAATGTTCTAAATAACAAATGTGTGCTTTTCTGAGAGCTGACTGGGCAGCAGCACAACTTTGCAGACTGAACCGGTAAGAATGAATTGGTGTGTCTTATGCTAAAATACCTCAATCTTCAAACACAGGCAAGTAACAAGTGCACTAAAGAAGTATTTGCAACTTTAAAAGCTATCCTTTCACAAATCACTAGTTTTCCACTGTGCATAATAAATTCTATAATAAGCTCTATTTTAATCCTAGAATCTACAGTCACAATCTGTTTTCCTAGCAATGTTTCCTAGGCAGAAAGGCAATGAACAGACATGCCGCATTGCTAGCTTCAGATCTGATAATAATTGACTTCTGGGGCCTGTTCTCTACAGTTAAATATGTAGAATATAACACTTGGAGGAAAACATTAAGACAAGAAGATTTGTGTCCCTGAAAAGTGTCCTTCAACATACTTAAATATTTATCCCTTACCAGACCTAATTTCACAAATGATTCTTTTTCATATTTTAAGGTAGCATTACTAGGGTTTTTTGTACATTTCAAACCAAAAAATCCTTTGATCAGTTGGCCAGTATTCTCTCAAGAGGTTGGCTACAATGATTACCTTTATTACAAAAGTATTCCACTTCTTCACAGCTCAGATTTTCAGGCTCAAACGCTGCAGAAAAGCTTTCCTCCAGCGGAAAGTCTTCTTTTGAGACAGTATCATTTTCCTCAGACAGGCACTCTTCTTCTTCATCCTCAGTGGCATCTTCAAGGGGCCCTTAAAAAAGAATCAGGGACACTGTGGCAAAACAACTAACAGGACAATGTGAAATATAACCTTTTAACTTTTAACTGGCATTCTTTAGCTAGTTTTTCCTTTCACAGCTGTGTTCTGCATTTATTAGAATTGGACAAATAACAATTTATGGAAATTGAAAGTGACTTTTCCTGATGACTTCAAATCTGAATATGCAAAGTGTCATTGATAATATGTATTAATAATACTCACACATGGGGGTTTTTCATTATTCATTGGACTCTACTATTAAACACAGACAGTTTTAACAGCTGAAATCAAAGCTGTATTTGTAAAACAACATAAACAGTGAAGAGCTTTTTCTTGTTTGTTAGTGATTTTTTTTGATGCTGAATTACAGTACTTAAAATATTCCTTTACAAGCTTTGTTAATCAAATTAAAAGTACTGACAACAGTGAAATACTACAAAGGTTTTGACAGCACAAACTTCAGCCTATTCTGCTATTTTGCATCAACCAGCCCCTGATGGTATCCATGATCATTCATGCCAGACTCTAACAGACTCCCAGTCAATGGACAGGACTCAAGAGACTACTCATTTCACTGAGGCCAAACAAATGTCCTGGTAAACTGCCAGCCCAGGGCTACAAAAATATAAACTAGTTACAGAAACAGGCCATGAGTTTGCATTTGAAATGGTAGTCTGAAGTCTTTGACTTTTCTTCTACTACTGCTACAGATCCTCTCGAAGAGATAGCACCAGATAGATTATAACACATAACATCAAGGTTACCAATTAGAATATACTCAAAAATTAAAATCTTTCTTATATACACACACTTCAAAATCATTGGTTAACAGCAACTATTTGCTAAAGACATCTCTTGTGCAGGATGTAGAATTTCACCCTAGATTTAAATAGAGATTTGAAATAACTGAACATATTTTAATTTAACAAAGATTTTATTAAATGTCAGTATGTTTAAAAATCCATCTTAAGACTGGATTTCAAAAGAGATTTCATTATACATGTTTGAGGCTTGAAAAAAACTACGTATTTCACTCTCCAATGAAAGCACAGCCTCATTTATAATTGACTGAGTATTTCTTCTTCAAAATGAAAGCGAGCTAGCTAATGAAAAAAAAAGTGATTTGTATTTATTTGATAGTTTTACGATATTAAATACACTATTCCTATATAATCTATCATGCTGAGATACAATACATAAATGATTCTCTTGTGTTCAATGAAAAGGAAGGAATAATTTTTTTAAGAAATCGAATATTGACTACACTCTAATTTTATGTAATTTATTATGAACCAGTGACTACCTACATTTATTAAAACAGCAAAATTCACTTTAGGCTAGGTTGTGTAATTCTTGCTTCAGAGGAATATGATGGTCACTTTTTATTGAAATTGATTGAGATACCCAGCTGGGATTCCATAAATTAATACAGCTTACTATCTTTCATGGAAATATGACTCTCTGTGCCAGCTGAGAATCTGACCAAATGAGCCCACTTTTGTAGACACACACTCGCCAACAGTAGCTGCCATTCAACAGTATAGCTCCTAAAATAAGGGGCTATTATTATGGCTGAAGAAATAAAGATACTCACTATCAAAGTATCCATTACTGTTAATTGCACCTTCCAGCCATGCTGGGAAAAAATCCAACAACTGCATATGCACAGGGAATGAAGAGTGGCTATGGCACTGCACAGAACAGAGAACAAAGCACGAGCACACGCTGGAGCAGTGCGCTGCAGCTGAACATGGGCACTCCGGGCACCTTACATGTGTCCAGGTTCATGAAATGAAAGCACAAGGGGTTCTGCAAAAACTATCAGAAATACTACTCATATTTCATTTTACTATTAATATGTGACACTGTCTGTAGAGTCATTTACTGTGTGTATACCTAGAAATGCCTGGATAAAGAACCTAGCAAAAATATGTTACTTTAGGGAAAGGTAAATTTTTGCCACATATAAAAATGTATTAATACCATATTTCAAGTGCAGCCATAAGCCTAATAAATTTTCCAAGTATTTTATATCTGAGGGAAAAATTTAAACTTCAGCCAACATTTTCAGTGAAAGTCGATTTCCTGCTGAATGACCGCTCTTTGTTATTGACTTTTATGATGTGTCTTACAAAATACAGCAAAAGCAATTTACCTGCAAGTAATCCAACTGGCATGTATACAAGACATTTAGGTCTGTTTCTAGATGTTAAACCACTTTCTTTGATCGGGTCACCAATACGTAATCAGCAAGCTAATCATCACTGAATGTTAATTAGGAAAAGAAGAGAAATGCAGTTGCTATGCTTTCATTTGCAGCAGTCATGGAAACACACCTTATAATTTCCATTGACATTTTTTCCAAGAAAGGAGAAGAAATACAATGTACACACCATCTCCACAGCACTGGTTCATTTTGTGGGCCAGGATTTTATTTTTTAAATCAATCTTAGACTAAAAAAAAATACTGACTAATGCTACTATAGATATATACTATGTACAAACAGGTATGTAACATTTCCTAAAGTTACATGTCCAAGTATTTGCAAACATAAATGTAAACGTTGTCACATCCCAAGGAGTTCAGAGGTGTGCCTGCATCTACACCAGGTTTGCCTTGCATGTGCAGCCCACGTACAAAACCCAGCGAAGTTTATCCAGGCGCATACGGGCACACATCAGAGCTTTACCTAACGGGGGCTGGCATCAGAGCCTGTGCCCCAAACACCAGCAACTACAACTGCTGAAGTTGGAGGATCCATACATAAATATTTTTCTAGGCAGCTGCTGCCTTGTCCAATTCACCCATCTACAACCCGATCTTTGGGACAAATTCTGTCTTACACATGTTGAGCCATCTTTCATTTTTTAAATGTCAAAATACATTCAGCTCACGCCCAGAGCTGGCATATTGTAACTGATAACTAAAGAGTAAGGCATTGTACAAAATGAATTAGACCAACTCCCAAGAATAAGATCAAAATTAAGTATTTCTCAGTTGCTAGTTTAATGGGAACTCAAAATCGATGATTTCTGTGGCCATTTTTAATTATCACTCAAACATACAGTGGGTTAAAATCCAAAGCCTCTACAAGGCAATATAAGTAGAGTAAATTCTCTATTCTTGACTACTTTATCTAATAACTTACACATAAACAGACAATAAATAAAAATACATTTTCAGAATCTAACAAAAAAGAGTATATGGAACTAAATATTCTTGACAAACGTAAAAACATTAAGTATGCAGGCTTATGTTTTGCCTGATTTCGTCATGCGCCTCTAGCTAGTACCAGTAAATTACATCAGCTAGAGAACTAAGAATTTATCTGGTTCAAAGGCTTAAAGGTAGGCTACCAACATTGACTAGCTCCTCCATCTGGAACAACCTCCACAAAAGCTACTGCAGCTTCTTACCTGATCCAAAATACTTAAAACTACAGGGTCATATAGACAAAAATAAATGTATTTTAAACCCATAGCTTCTTCCATCTGTTTTCTGTGATAGTGCTTCCCCCCCCCCGCCAGTTGTTATTATGTTGATATATTACCTTCAATGGTCCAAATATAGGTTAATCAGTTACTTTAGTACCATGCCTTACCTTCTGCATTTCTTTTAAATTGTTGATTTGATTTAATAGTGTTATCCCATTATTTAAACTAATCATGTTATTAAGTACTTGTGGCACAACATGTACTATGGCTCCTTTTATTCCAGCTGGAGCAGGGGTAAGGTCCCATCCTGTTCTGCTAAAAAATCCTTTTCAATAACTGCTGATTAAGTGTGACTTTAAAGCCAGTAGCCATAACGACAGAGCAATAAAAATCCAAAAATTGCTACCACTGAAATTCATCTGAGTGAAATTCATCTGCCAACAAACAGCTCTGAGATATGATTAGACTCTTTAATAATTAAAGAAGTAAAATTTCAAACTTAAGCAGTTTAGGTATTTAGATGAATAGTTAAATCCAGAGACAGTCTAGATGTTTGTCTTCTCATTTCAGCAATTCTTTTCCGATTAGCACTTTGTAAAGGAGTGTGATGCAATATAAGGAGAGGTGATTCTTAAATGCTTCAGATTAGTTTCAGATAATGATGAATAGTTAAGAATTCCCAATTGCACTAGGTAAAACCTAAATTTCTAACCTTAAATGGGGGTATTTAATTTGAGGCAAATTAAGCCTCTATGAATTCATTCTGTATTTTGCATGACACCCTGAAAAAAACCTTTTTCTTTATAAAATGAGCAAATAATCATGTTGTACACAACAGAGGATTTAGAGGGGTTGAGTAGTTTACTTACTCACTTGGTACTTACTCCAATTCATGAATATTTATTGATATGAACACAAATCTCAACTCCTCTTGTAAACAGCAGAGATAAACAAGACAGTAGAAAACAGTACAACCAGTGACAGCAATGAAATAGTCAACGTGGTAGAAATCTGTACGGCTTAGTGGACACAGCAGTCCACTTTGAGAAACCACCACATATAGTTTGATACAAATAACAGCATCCACTGAGAAGAGGCTGATGAGCGAGCTGCATGTGCCTTCATGGAGAAAATTACTTCTGATTGAGGCCACTTGCCAGCACAGTGTGGGGAAATCTGAGCTGTGCTCCCTAATTTGTACCAGATTTACAGGCACTCAAGGACATATTTTTTGGCACTATTATTAAATACCAAATAAATAAATATTCCTAAAATATCATGTACCGTAATGTAAATGCAAACATATAGCTGCAAGCACACAAAGATAGTGTGGCAATCCCAACACAGCAAGTAACAGATGCTACCTCAGCACTTAAAATGAGAACATATTTAACAAAACAAAACCAGCACTGCAATAAATTAATAACACATAGGAGTGTGAGGATGAACCATCAGAAAAAAGATTTACACTCACTTAACAAAAGACACTTTTGCTATAATAAACACTCCTCTTAACACAAATTTGAGCATCAAAACCTTTGAGCATATTAGTCCTGATACATCAATGCTTGACTCCAGTTTTATGGTACTATAACTGTAATGAAATAATTGAAATTCAATAACATTAAACTGGGTAAGTTCTGTAATAATTTCTCATAGTCAAATTCATCAGACTTCATCCTAATGAAACCACTTAAATGCACGCTCAAATTAAGCACGTGCCTAATATGCTCTCCTGTCCAGTGTTTTGCACTTAAAATGCATGTATCCTATAGTAGAAAAGTATCATCGAAATAATTATCTCATGAAAATGTGAAGTGGTTAGCTTCCTTCCCACCTATCAATATTCTCCTACAATCCCACAGCAGCAACATAAATCAGTGCTCTTAACAAATTAAGAATGCTTCAGAAAGCCTACAATACTTGACAATAAGTGGCTGGGGAGAGGTTAATGAGTATAATTAGTAGTAGCAGCATTAAATAGTAACAACTTCAATAAATCAGAAGCCTGAAATTCACTGGATCAACATCAGACATTTTGCATGTTCTGTGGGATCCATTCAGTATTTCCTAGGAAAACATGCTGCCATATACAGATTATCCTGAGTTTATGGTAAAACCTAGGTATGTGATGCTCTTTGATTACAGAGGGAAAAGCTTCAGAAAAATCAATCCATTTATCTCCTGTTTCAACATAAACTTTTTCTTCTAAGTAGAAATTATTACATAAGACAAACAACAGGCAAACACTTCCTATTAATTCACATTAAAAATTTAGTCAGGAATACTAAAAAATACAAGAAAGGGTTCAATTTATTTCATTTTAAATGGGAGTGAAGACACCATATGATCATTCAGAGTTCTCTTCCTCCTGGGAAGTTTTCCATACGGGACTTCTTTAGAGATTTCTTGGTCCTCTTCAGTACACCGAGTTTACTGGTTATTTATCTTAACTAAATTATTTCTGTAATTCCTATTACATTTTGAGCTATACTCAAGAGATGCAGTGCTGCCTGTGCACATTGAACCTCTCCAGTCTGTTTAGCAAGCTGGCTGAACTCAGAACTTTGTACCAGATTGGAAGATTGCTCCAATTTGTGAGTGACTCCTTACATCTTCATTGTGGAATCCAAGCACAATGAACCACTTCTCACTTTCAGACTGGGAGACTCTTTATGACTATGATTCAGTGAGGAACTTAATAGAGAGAAAGGAAAAGAAATGCTTTTTGGACAGCATAAATCTCTACCAACCTGATGTAATTGAGCTTAAAAGCAAAAAAAAAAAAAAAAAGTTACAAAAGTATATTTCTATAAGGAAAAAAAAAAGTTATTTTTAAACACGCAAGTTCTTCCTGCAGCCACTCACTTTTAACGTAAGTTGCATCAGGGGATCTGGTAGGAAGGAAACATTTTTATTAATTTTCCTCTTATCTGTAAGAAGAATGCTGATTTTTTTTTTTTTTTTTTTCATTTATGTTCCTTGCCTGCAGGTAGCAGACCAAGAAAATCATATAGCAGAATTTTTTCCTTTTGATTAATTTCTTTCCATGTGTTATGTTATTTCTTATATATAATTGATTTCAGGTTTTGCTTGTAGCTGTACATCTTTTTATATCTGTACCTACTGCCTTCCTTCAATCAAGAAAGTTGAAGGAAATTACCTGAATTTTGTTAAGTTTATTAAAAAAGGAGCTCTGTGAATATTTAAATTGAGTTTTGAAATGGTAATACATGAAAGATATTAGAGAATTTTAATAGTAGGCTCAATTTGACCCACAGACTATTGTAGAAAGGGTCAAATTTTATTCAAATTATTTCTTTACAAAAAAAAAATGAACCCTTTGATTTTATTAAAGTAGATTAATATTCTTCACTGCCACGTCTTTTGGCACTTTGGTGCATGACAGCATTAACTGTGCTTGTATATGAACTTTTCAAAGACCTTTAAATGTTCCAGTAATTTGGAACTTCACTTTCATTTATCCCCTTGTCTTCTTTTCTCTTACCATTATCCAAGAGGCCAAAACAAAATTGACAGTGCCCATGGTCAGTTTGCTCTTAGAGCCAAGGCCAGAATATTTCCAATCAATAAAAGTAAAATGATGAAAAAGGAGCCATTGAAAATATGGTTAGGGAGACATTAATTTCAAAAAATAGTGGGCAAGTGCGCACAGAACATGAACTGCAAGACCTTTGCAGTTAAGTATCAGACCTCAGTTTTCAGACAGGGGCTCATGCCAAAATACATGTCTTAATTCTACCTACACTTGTAACAGCTGTACAGCAGATGCTCCACAGCAGATGCTGTTCTGTGTATTTCTGGTGATACAAGAGGAGAAAGAGAAGAGCAAAGGGGACAAGACAAGTACTGTGACTCAGCACCCGACAAAAATCACAGCAGCAACACAGAACTACCACAGTACCAGCATGCACCAATTTCCAATTTTCCTGAAGGGAATTTTTAACTAAAGGCTACAAAGCAAAGAGCAAGCTGGACATAAAGCTCTCAGAGATGCATTTGTGATCCTTTTAGATGACTTTTAATGTTAGGAATGATTTTACAGTGGTAGTCTGCCAGCAGTTTTCTTAAATTTAACAGATTAAACAGGGAAGATTTCTTGTTTCCTTACACAGAAATATTATCCCTTGAGCATTTCTCCCCAAATTATAATATATTTTGCCATTTTTAAACCCATTACTTATTTCAATATGATTCCTATCTGCTGAATTTTACAAAACAAACTTTGAAACTACTGGCAATCTGATTCAAAATATTGGCAACATCATTTTCCCCATGATACACAGCTCCTTTTGATGAAATTATCCAGTTCTACTGTATTGTTTTAGCTAGGTAAGTATGATGATAATGTTTAAATTTACAGGCTTAGGGGGGAAAAAAAAAGAAAAAAAATTGAAAAAGGAAGCACAACTTGTATAAGCAGATGGCTTGTTAATTCTGTGTCCTTCCCTAAAACTGAATGTAAAAAGAAAAAAGGGTGTAAGTTGTAACTTTTTTTCTGAACATGTTCATATTGTTTTCTACAGGTAAAGTATTTTAAGATTTGATATTCACCTTTCTAATAAAGAAAAATCCCTCATCTTGCATCTTACAACAAAGCAGGTAAAAATTAAAGGTGCAATTTTATAACAATACCCAGACTCTCTTTTCAGTTTGTTGTACTGTAGGGTTTTTTCTTTTAAACTCAGCCTAAGGGAACAGAGAATAGACACATCTATACCAACCAATCTACACCAACACCCGTCATACAATATCTACAGTGTGCTGCTCTAAACAGTCCAGGGAAATCCTCTGAGGATTCGGGATCCAGAAATTTTCAGTGAATCCTTTCCTCCAGTCATAGCAAACTGTGATCACTGGTGACTGGAAAGAGGACTTCCTTTCCCTGTCCTAATCTCACCATGCAGAATTTCAGCCATGTAGGTAACACACTGCCTGCTACTCAGGGCACCTTTCTCTACAGCCCATCTCCTTCACCACACACTGCTACAGCAAAGCAGTTTTCAACATCATACCCCAAATAGGACGAATTTACTCTTACACATGGCCAAGGATATTTGGAGCTGAAAGCTTTTCCAAGCCATGAAGACAGCAAAAGTTCATTCTGCTTCCAACTCCAGTGTTGTCCTTGCCCCAAACACAGGATTTCACTGGCAATCACATGTGTAGTGAGTGACACATACTGGTATTTGCTAATCACTGTTCTCACTCACCTGCTGGAGGGAAAAATGTGATGCAAGTAGGAGCACTTTGAAGCCACTAATGATGCGGCTGCAGTGTATTTAATGGCCAGCATGTTAGCTACGATGAAAGAGGAACCTCACATCAAGTACATTAAGGGATCAGAGGAATACATACTCATTACTCACTGTAATTTTACAGCCCCAGTTTCAAGACAAAATACTCACATTTTTCTCACCCAGCAAAGACACTCTATACTGCTGTAGAAAATAAAGGGGTCTTTTTTCTTCTATTTAATATTTTCTAAGTTTGTATATAGCTACATAGATTACTCCCATTCATCTTTTGTTTCTAGCTGCATTTCCTCAGATGGAAACAGGTCTCTCATCTCTGTATATCATCATGCAATTAAATCAAAAAAGCAGAAAAAAGGAATCTGGACTTTTTAGGTCCAGAAATCAGTAGTGAACCTTCTGAGACTTCTCCCTCCGGTCACTATTTCTCTTCAAATTACTATTGCTTTCCCCCACACTGTGTCTTTTGCCTATATTACTGAAACACAGAATACTGCAGAAAAAGAAGTCCCTGAATACAAGGCAAATTCAACATGACCAAAGTTACAAAGATGGTATGTAGAATTCAGTTCCAATTTGGGTTGGACCTCAATAAAAAGGCAGCACACCTAAACTGATTCATAATGCAACAACGCAGTTAAAAGAAAAACTCTGAAACAAAGCAAGTGATGTAACAGACACACATGGAAAAAAACATGTTTAATGTGACTGCCAGTTCTAAAGTATCAGGAAATAGAAGCTGAGAAGTTAGGAATTAACTAAACCACAAACCTCATGATCATTGTCTCACAGACATGTACTAGAATGCGTGGTAATTCAGCTTTTAGAGGTTCTTTTAATTTGACAATAATATGACCTGTTAAAGCAGGCCCACCTGCTCAGGATTGTGAAGCAGGTTCATCTGCTCAGGCGGGTTTTGAATACCTACAGAGAAGAGGACTCCATAACCTCTCTGGCAGCCTGTTTCAGTGCTCAGTCATCCACAAAGTAAAGCTGTTATTCTTCACATTAAGATAAAACTTTCCGGGTTTCAGTTTGTACCCTTTGCTCTTTATCCTGTCACTAGGGACCACTGAAAAACAAGGCTCTATCCTCTCAACACCCACCCTTAAGATATTTGTATGCATTGACAAGATGAAAACAAATATCTTAAGTCTCAGTCTTCCTCTCAGTCTTCTCTTCTCCAGAATAACAGGCCCAGCTCACTCAGCCCTTCCTCATAAATGAGGTGCTCCAGTCCCCTCATCATTTCCACAGCCCTCCTAGTGGACCCTTTCCACTTGTTCCTCGTCTTTCCTGAACAGTAAGTCCAGAACTGGATGCAGCACTCCAGATGTGCCTCACTGCAGGGCTGAGCAGAGCTGCAGGATCACCTCCCTCAACCTGCTGGCAATGCAGCCCAGGGCACCACTGGCCTTCTTGGTCACAAGGGCACTGCTGGCTCATGGACATCCCGTTCTTCACCAGGACTCCCAGGTCCTTTTCCCACAGAGCTGCCTTCCAGCAGGTCAGCCTGCAACCTGTCCGGGTGCAGGGGGTTATTCCTCCTTAGGTGGAGGACCCTGTACCTGTCTTTGCTGAACTTCATTAGGTGTCTCTCCACCCAACTCCAGCCTGCCCAAGTCTCACTGAATGGCAGCACAGACTTCAGATCTATCAGCCACTCCTCCCAGTTTTGTATGGTCAGCAAACTTGCTGAGGGTACACTTAGATTATTACAGCCTTGAATTTTAAATGCCTACAGAGGATTTGCTATTTTTAATCCCATCAGCATGAATTTATTGCTATGCAGAACAAAACTGAAAGGTCTCAAATTAGAACTAAATCCTCAGACCAGACTGATAAAGATAAATCAGATTGTAAGTTAAACTAAGAGAGTATATTTTAACAAAAACCAAATAATCTGAAAAAAAAAATCAGGTAAAACAAAATTATTTTATTTGTATATATTTATTCTAGATTTAGCCACAAAAAGCCAAAAATTGGGCACTAGCAGAGCCCCTCCCATGTGCAACAATCCCAACCTGAGGGCCCACAGCAAAGAAATATTAATGCCTTTTTTTTTTTTTTTTTTCCCCTGTGGATATTCAGATTTCATTTTACTTACTAAACGGTCATTTATGATTAGTTACATTAACAGCTGGTGTAATTTACTATAATGTCCCATAAGGGTGATATTTTAAGGGTGCATTTTGCTTGGGGTTTTTTTTCGGGTTTTGGGGGGTTTTTTAAGAATTCTTCAAAGAATTACAAGAATTACAGTACTTACGTTGTTAACTAAAAATATAATGGAGTAATAATCTTCATCATCATATACATCTTACAAACACCATGAAAATAACCTTGATTTTCATCAAGGTCATCATAGTCTAGGTATATAGAGTGGGATTTCTGGAATGACAGCATTTATAGGTAATTTATTTATCTTTGTATATGCAGGTATATAAACCTCAAAATACAAATAAGCAAACTAAATATTTTAAAATAAATTAGAAGTGCATGTTATAATGTACTTGAGTTCTTTAATATCCTTGATCACTTTTTTAGCATTTAATTTGATTCTTCATTGGTAGGAATTGCAAGGTTGCAAAAAATACATTGTATGTCCCCTAGTGCTGGCATAACCTGCTGGTTTTCTGAGTTAATCACTAATTAATAATTTGAAAACAGAAAGTCATTATGTCATTTCCAGACAATGAGCTTTTAAATGGTGCATGTTATGTCCTAGCCTTTTCAGTAAGAAGAAGTTTTTTTCTCTGGAAACCAGATGGCTGGTAAGTGCTATTATGAGACTATGCAAATCTCGAAGCAATAAGCATGAAATCAAAACAAGAATTCATTCTTCTCTCCTCTTATCATCATTGTTGTTTTGCTGAACCAACTTATGGAATAATACAATTGGAAGCTTTGGCAATGATGAGTTGATAACCCATCTCCTATTTCTTTTTTCATAGTGAATATATTTTTTTGCCTATAGTTTTAACCTTTCTAATATCTTGTTCTCCATGCCAAACTCAAATGAGGTAATCTTATCCCAGACTAAGTCTTCTCAGCGAACTTACTGACCTAAAAAGTTTACTGGCTCTACTACTAATATAATTTGATTATCAAAATATCCTTGATGGGCTTACGTTTTGGATTAGCCAATTTTTCTTGTTAGGAACAAAAGCCACGAGGCATTTGTTATTTTCTATCACTTTAAGGAGTAAACACCTACATGTTAATGAAAGTGCCACCTCCACTCTACAACTAAAACTCTACACTTCAAAGTAGATTTTCCAAGTTCAACTAATATAGGTGCATCACTGCAGCATTCTGTTCTACAAAATCTGCAGAATACTCTCAAAAATGCTAAATTTCTAAAGTTGACCAAAAAGAAGACTAAGAAACTGAATATGAAATATTGATTTCCAAATTAAATTTGCTTCTAAATATTCCGAAGTACCTTAACTGGTGAAACGCACATGGATAAAAATTTCCTATGGAACTAAATACTTTGAAAAGGTCTGGTATGGGAAGACACTGTCAAAGAAAAAAAAAAAAAAAAAGAAAAGAAAAAAAATGGAACATTATGTCTTAGTCCTATTTTTCATTTTTGTTTTTTTTTTTTTTTAATTAATCCTTGATATATTCACTGCTAATAAATTTTAGTACTGAATTTCATCATTTTGTATTTTAAATCCTTACACATAGCATAACTTATGGAAACATTTCAGTATTCTAACAACATAACGTTTCCTGTCTCTATTAACATGTTAAAACATTTCTAGCTACTGTAAGGTTGTGTCATTTTATGATGCAAAAAAAGTAGCAACAATTATGTAAAATTGCTATTGGTTTATCATAAAATAACGTTAAAATATGACTAATCCACAAAATAAATTGTAAATCTTTTTCCCAAAAGACTTCTTGACAAATGTAGTTCCCCTTAATGAAAAATAAAATTGCATTTTTAAGTATTCTCCAGTAAATAATTGCCCTTTTTAAAATCTCTTGCCATAGTTACTAACACATCTCTCTGATCTGGGTGACCCTGTGTGAACAGGGGGTTGGAAAAGATGACTTCCAGAGGCCTCTTCCAATTCAAACGTTCAGTGTTAAAGTCAGGAGCTGCTGCACATTTTCTCGTACTATCTTACCCCAATCTAAAACCAGTAGAACTCTCTGGAGTACTCTAGTATATTCTAAGCTTCCAACCTCCCAGCATCAAATAGACTTAAAGGAAACAAACATAAGAAGAATATCCTTAAATTCCTCCAAAACTATCAAACCAAGAACAAGTGCTCTACAGAGATTTTAACCAGACACAGGCACTAGCACCATTTGTAGCCCTGAGGCAACAGTTACAAGGATCCACGAATGCAATCAACACTTCCTGCATCTGGGTCCTGGAGGGTTTGACTGTAGTGCTAGGCAAGCTCTTCACTCCACCTTCCCCTTAGTTTTATGCCGTAATTGCATTTGTCCTGTCTGCTGCTGTTCTAACCTAAGCTTGTGAAAAATTGCACTCTTCCCATTCTTCATACAAGCAGGAGCTTGGCACATACATGGTACAGTATATTTAGCAACCACACAAAATCCAATGCAGTATTTTGTTTAATGTTGCACACTGTATTCATAGGAGAATAATGTTTAGCTAACCAAATCTGGTACCATTTAATTTGGCCTTTAGGAAAGCAAATCATACAATGCCACTTCTGCCCTGGAAATACAGAACCGATCTCTGATATTATTATACTTTGCTCCTCTCAGTTTTAAAGATCAAGATGTTGCTTTTACACATCTTCCTCAGAACAATTGTTCCTTAAAGGAAAAGAAGTCACTTGGAGCATTTTGCCTAGTGCTCATAGAAAAATGTTTCAGTTTCAGTTCATCCCTCTTCATTATAACTCTTTAAAAGACACATTTTTTCAGATGTTTATACCTTCAAATACTAACAGCCTTTTGTCATGACCCTTTAAATTATCACCTTACTAAAAGGCAAGTGTTCTTACAATTTAATCTTCTTCACACACTACAGTCTAAGAGTTACTCAGATATCTCACTGCTTGATCCTCTGAGCACCCTTCTCTGTTCTTCCTTACATCTCCCAGTACTAAGGTGAGTAGAACTGACTATAGTATGAATTTGACATATAGTTCCTGCTTCGTAGGGATCAAAAAGGCAAATGACAGCAAATATTACATGAGACTGTCAGGCCTCAGAAAGCTCCAAAAAAAGAGCAGGAATCCACGACACTTTGGAATACAAGAAGTATCCAGGACTAAGGTAGGGGTTCAAGTCAATGATTCTCATTACAGACACACAGACAACTAACTCAAGTGAGTTGTACTATTAAACAGTGTCAATTTCAAGACTGTTTTTAAAAGAACAGATTTGACATCAAAGTATAAAATATAACAGCAATATTGGAAAAAAAATGGTTAGCCATGGTTAATAACACAGAAGGAAACACCCAAAAGCAGCTCCCTGCACTGCTTGTCACAGGCTGTGTAACACTGTCAGGCCATATGGTAACAAAACTTGTTCCAAAATTAATTAGATTTTCAAGAATGTTTACAAAAGAGACTTTAGTAAAGCATCTACAGTCTAAAATATTATGAAATGTCACCATGCATTACATTATTTGGCTACTCCTGTGGGTGAAGGTTGAGGAGAGGAATTGTGGGTTCTCTTCTCAGTTCACACCAGAGAACTAGAAAATATTTAAAGACCTGCAGCACAAGAAAACCAGACCATGGAATGACAGGCTGAAGCAGACAGGAATTTTTACTGGTTAATAGTTTTCTTCTATGCTTTGTTTTCCTCCTCCTTCTTCTCTTCTGCCATCATTTCCACTCAACTGCTATCAAATACAGTGGTTCAATATACCTTAATTTAGAACATTTTACAGCCAATTCATATATTATGACTATCAATAATATTAGATTATTATGTCAATACTACTGGAAAAACTACTGTTAACATGCCACTACCAACATGTAATTGCTATTAATTTAGCACAAGGCTGCTGGATATGTTTTGGGTTTTTTTTTTCTTTTTATGCACCCTTCTGAGGGTTTTCTTGATGTCCCAGCAAAAGAAACACTCAGAACAGTATTTTTTTCTCATCATCAATATCCAGGCTTGAAATATCCTTAAGGGTTATTCTGTTGCCAGTTAATGTCCTCAGATGTCCTTCCAGTTTTCTCTGGCAAGCAATATCAAATTTCAGGGAGTTGTATACAATGCAAACCAAAGTATTTCTACCTTCACCAAAACAGGTAATACCGGATGAATGGAATAGCTTTGGTTTTTAACTTAGAAAAGAAAGCAACAGGGTGAGAGGGAAAGTTTGTGATGAGAAATTTGAAGCAGTCTTCAAAAAAATAAGCACACTTTCTTTCCCCTTGCCAGACTTTTTCATGGCGTTTTCTTCCTCATTTCCTTTGCAGCCATCCTCATGACATTCAAAAACCAATGTGCCTAAAACCAAATACTTTTCAAATCTCACACTTCATGGGGCACAGCCTTCCAATTGTAAGATACAGACACAAATATGCCACATTGGGTTTAAACCTCGGAATCAAACATACAGTAGGGCAGCAGAGCCTACTGCTGCTTGACAGTGAAGGGAGCACTATGGTCTAGACTGTACAGCTGATTTATGACCATATAGATGCAAGACCACAGTACCAAGAAAGTATCATTTGTTAGAATCAAATACATAGAAAACTGTTTTGGAGCGTCGCTCATGCTCTGGCTATTACATGTATACTCTAGAAGACCCAAAACTTTGATATATGTCTTTAAAATCATAGATAGCATATTCTTGATGGACAAAAATACATGTAACACCAAGTTCTTATGAATAACTTCATCACATGAGTTATATTAAAGGTAAGATGAGTCTTTTGTTAGTAGAACAAAAAAAGTTTGACTTCAGATATATTTTGAGAAAAATGTATCGGGGGCAAACATTTTAAAATTAAGCCCTATTATCTGACTGAAACAAAGCTATAGAGTGAGAATTGAAACGTGAGAAATCCTTGGAAGTATCTTCTTTGAACTAAATGACAAAAAGGAGATCAGTTTTTTAAATTTCCTGGAAAATTGCGTAGCTAACTACTACAATGGTCTAACATGAGACTTACTCTAAAGGAAACCACATCTGTGCTTTTAAAAATTGAGTTTTCTACAAAATCTTTATAAAAGACTGATTCTTGGGGATAGCAAGGATGGGGCACGACAAGAGAGAAACTTTTCAAAAAGGTTTGATAGCTTTCAACAGAATCTAATACAAAATTAGTGGTCTACTACTGGTAGTGCTAATGCCAGCAATTTCAGTAATTTCTACACCCAGTCTAGAAGCTATTAAAAAATATGAAAACTAGTGAGCATAGCAGACACATTCATACCTTACTTCCAGTGAAAGTTACCAATGGAACAAAAAAATACCTGGTGCTCATCCTAACTATCAAAATTCCTTCTTCTTGTAAAAGGCTGGAAGAGAACATTTTGAACTTCTTGATCTGATCAGCGTTAAGTATGGCTATTTATAAGGCAGGCAAATTCAAAATATACATTGATATACTCAAACTGGTATCAAGAGTCCATTCTAGACTCAGAATCATCCAGGAGAGAGTTCTGCTGTCAGTCTAAGCTTTTTTTTTTAAGAGAAAACTGCAGGCTCATCAAGATGACTACTAATCAACCTGCTAACTCTAGACTGAAATTATCTTCTTGTCAAGAATACAAGACCTTCATCAACTTTAATGTAACAAAAGCTCGGTTTAAGACACAAGTAATGGGAGTATAAACAGGAATAACACTGCTTCAGGTGGCTCCTTTTTGAGTATGTAAGCACAGATAAGCCTCTTGCATGTCAAGGTTTCAGTATGAAGATAGACGTAAGATCCTCTCATTACTGACAGTAATTGACAGTCACCAAAACCATACACAAGAAGCTCAAAGCTAGATCAGTGCATACCTACGCTGGTATTTCTACCCGCTTTAGCAACAAGAAGTATGACTATGATGAAGGTCTCTGTGCTACAGTGAATGAAAAACAAGTCTCTGAAGTAAATAAAATACCTGTTGAATAGCCACTGGAAACTATACGATAGATAAAGCCTTGCAAAGCCCCTTGATGGGGGCTTCTCTCTTTTCACAGAAGATTTTCAAATTTTATTTCCCTCATGTCCCTTGCTTTGGGGTCCACCCCCAAACTAATTCAAGTCCTTCCATTTTCAAAGGTGGATAAACTGAATCATTTTACCTTACAGCATCATCTGGGCACTGAACTACATAAGATTTTCCCCAGTAGAAATGAACCAACAGTTCTATAGCCAAATTTCCAGTTCTATCCTATGCACCACCGCAAGTGCTCTTCTTTGGTGGTGTGCACATACTATATGCTGGCAGATGTTACGAAAAGGAATTCTTATTTGACATTTCACAGGGGAAAAGCTGTTCAAAGTTATGAAACCTATCCATAAAAATTAGGCCAATGAAGACTAAAAACTTTATTTGAAAATGCAAATTTTGTATAAAAGACTAGTCATCTACCTGAAAACACCAACAGTTTACTTATTTATTTCTGTTTAAGACAGTAAAATCTATAATCAGCTGTACTTCACAAACTGTAATTTACGTTAAGTCTTCTTCTAACCTCCTGTCCTAGGGTAACTTTATGATGCCTGTATCCCCAGTCGTCTGTTCTGTTTGTGCTGTATATTGAGTCCTGTGCCTTTAAGACTGGTTCTAAGAGCAAGGAGAAGCGCGGAATTTGTTTTGAGAAAACTGCCTGACTCCTCCACATTCTTCTCCAGCTGGGGTGTTCGGCGGAGGCTTGGAGAGACTGCAGGACAGAGATCTTGTTTTGCTTTTGGTTAGTTTCAGCTAGCTAGGGCAGAGAAGTTCCCTGGATTGTTTTTTTTTCCTTTTTCTTGGAACTGTTTAAACCTGCTCTGGACTGAAAACCCAGGGGAGCATTGGGGGCTGCACCTGCGGCCCACCGGAGCCTGGACCTCGGCATTTTCCAGCAGCGCCGGAGGGACTGGGACTGAGGAGAGGCTGAGAGAGAGCCGAGTTACACCCACGGCAAGGACTTTCTCAATTTGCCATCTCACTTCAGAACGAGAGGTTTTATTGCTTCATATTATTCATTCTTTATACTTGTATGCACTTTATTTGTTTAGTAAAATAGTTTTTTCCACTTTTCTCCAAAGAGGTTTTTTTTCAGACTGGTTAGAGGGAGGGGCCACTTGGGTTTGCTTCCTAGAGGGATCCTATACAGGGGTTTTCCCCCAAATTTGTCTCCAAACCAGGACACCTCCGAATCACAAAACCTTCTAAGGTAAACAAATATCTTAGAATTTTATGGGGAATATTCCTGTATCTGAAGTGATTTCATTGGTCATCACGAACAAAAAGCCAAGAAAAGGAAAACAAACTATAATCTGTGTTTTGAGGGAACATTAGGCACTTTCTAAGGGAGGCACAGACAGTTCTGCATAAGAGTTGCACAATTCCTGAAATATCCAATAAGTCACTTTTTTGCTGAAGAAATCACTGCTTTGAATTATCTACCTTACTAAATACATCCTCTATTTTCCAACAAGCTGTTTAAGAATCTTATATCAGCTTGTAGCTTCTAGCAGCCGCAGTTTCATTCAGCCTTACCAAAACCATTGCTGAAGAGGATAGTCTGCTCTGAACAAAAGCAAACCATCCCTACTAATTCTGTTGGAAGTACATTCACTATAACCCTTGAAACATTTATGTCAGCATGCCAGGGAATGACAATCCAGACTGTGCAAGAAGTTGAATTCAGGTAACAAGAAGAATACCCCTGCGATTTAAAGACTGTGCATTGATGGTGTCCTCTGTTTCCACAGAAATCTTTCAGTATAGTATTAGTTGTAGTCTTAAGGTGGGTCTTTTTTAAGACCAGAATACTAATGCCTACTACATTAAAAAAAAATATGCTTCATGACAGAGACCTAGGCATTTAATTCCTAAGTGCTTTCCTACTATAATTAATAACATTAAGAAAAAAAATTAAAATATAAGAGATACAACCAGAATCAAACTAATGCTCAAATTACTGATCAATTATCAATCTGTTCTAAGTTGCAAATAATAAAAAGTGCAATTGGCACAATATCTTCTTATAATCTGACTTCCCTGACTGGGTTTTTCACAGGAAACTTTAATCATTAATGCTTCATCTACAGGAGCAATAAAATAATTATCAAAAGATATTCACAGGACGAAAAGTCAGAACGTCCTCAGGACCTGAGAGGAAACATTTGAATTCAGCTCTACAATACAGTTTTAGTCACTGCTACCTACACAAAACTGGTGTATTACAATTAATATTAATGAACCCATATGTATATTTTTTACATACACTGGCATATAATTACCACTGTTTGAACTGACTTTGGCTTATTTTATTTGCTACAACATATAACCAGATATTATAGTTTAAAGCACAGCAGGCTGTTCATCTCCTGGAAAGACGCACACAAAATCCTGCCTGTGGAACTATGTTGATCAATACATGACGATTTAATACAAGTTTTGCCACCTCTTCAGCCACACAACTGCATCTTGCAATTCCAGACTGAAGCTTGGATACAGAGTAATGACATTCACCTATATTTAAATCTATGCTTTAAGCCAAGCTTCTATCCTTCCAGGCCCTATTTCAAAGGATAGGTCTCACTTACGGAAAACTAACATGGCAGAGGTAACCAGTGACACTAGGGTTTCACCTTTAAATAACATTTTTCTTGGCTTGTGTTACCACGTGATGCTCTACAGTGATTCAGACAATCACTGCTCTGCAGTGATTCAGCCAATTATACCTGGTTCCATCACACGAAAACATTATGTATAGAATCCTCCATAAAAATTCTATTTAATTCTAATTGTTAAATATACTCTGTATTAGCTATTAATCTGTTGCTTCCAAAGGCATACTGGAGCAGCCTGTTCTCCACTTTCAGCCACATAACATTTTTTCAGGACTACAGAAGTTTAAAGAAAAGCAAAGGAAAGTAAGTAAGTTCTTAAAATATTGGTGGCCAATTCTGCTCTATCTTTTACCTACTGTTTATTGCAGAGTTTTATGAGAAATCTTCTGGAGAAAGGACACTACTTGGATTTCTAAAGCATGGAATTATTCGTTGAAATACTTTGGTTATAACTCACCTTTCTTTGAACAGCAAATCTTCCCTTCAGTAAGCTCACTAGACCTGGACAGAGGAATACAGCTTGTTACACTTTTGAAGTGAAGCTCTAACTTACTGTGGGTCCTACATGATCTTACACAGCTAAAGCAGAATTCCTGGTGTAGTTAATGAGTATGATTGATCCAAAGCTCACAGGATTTAATAATAAGAGAGACATAGAAAGTCAGTGTTCTCAGGGCTACTCTCACAAAGAACGAGAGCTGCGGCTGTGCTCTTTGGATTACAGCAATTCTATCTGTTTATCTTTAAGCACAAGACGGATGTACAATTTGATGACAAGACATCAGAAAGCATCATGAAGACATTACTACCAAGTACACTCCGGTGGGTACAACATATGCTACTGAGATACCAGAAATATGATGTAAGGATAAGATATTGCCCAGGGAAATCATTTACTGAAGGCAGATAAACAAAGCATGAAACAAACCCAATCTAACACAGTTGCTGTTGTAGAATAGGAGAAAGTCAACTAATGTAAAACAATGCCTCAGTTTCAACTGATCTTTATTTCAAGAATGTACCAAAAAGGCTATGTTATCCCAAGTAAATTAATTCCACTTTCTTGTGTGACCAAATTTTAGCCACAATTGGAACAGTAATGGGACCCAAAGAAATCTAGCCTTGCCTCCTAATTAGCGCAGTCACTTGATACAGGGCAGGTATGTTCAGCTAAGTCACTAATCTCAGCTGGGTCCTCCAAGGAGTAAAGGCATAGTGTGTGGCACCTGCCTCAAGCTTCATGACCTCCATGGATCTCAGAAGCACTTCTGCACTACTCACCAAGTACCCTGTCTTTCCTCAAACTCCGTGTGAGAGTAATTCATCATTCTCTGAAGAAACACCAGTTTCCCGCAAACTAGAGGGAGTATGTGCCCCAAAATACTTCACACAGGAACTCAGAGTAACCTGTTAAAGCAGATACCTACATTTTTAAAACTCTGAAACCTGTATTTGGCATCTAAAGTGCTTCAGTTCTTAAAAGGAACCATCTACTGATAACAGTTGTACCACATTGTAAATGCTGAAAATTATTTTTATAAAAAGATTAAAAAGAAGGAGCTGCCAATCTGTCAAAAAATTGGCAGGCACATAAGATTGAATGAGAAAAGGCTTCGTAGAAGGAACACATCTGGAGTGATATCTGTGCTTGCAAATTCCCTGTAAACAACTCTTTTATTGAGTGATGGTTTTGCTTCAGAAATGGAATCCTTACCAATCCCACAGCCACACAACAACTTTGATCAATTAATACTTTTAAATACTTTGACACTGGATATTACAGAAATGCAAAGACCACTTCCCACTTTGTGCTAGAAAATCTCACCTAGCAGGAATGGGGTACACAAAAATCCATAAATTACAGTTATGTAAAAAAAATTGACATTTGCCAACTATATGTTCATTAACCAACCTCAGAAACAGTAGGTAGAGTATATTTATTCTTGAGTGATATTTCTTTATTTCTTTAAGTTTTAACAAGTATGCTGAATCACACAATTATAAATACTCGTATTTATTACAACCAGACCTAACAGCAGCTGAAGCATACAAAATATTTTCATTTACTTCAAATGCTGTTAAAAAACTTTGTGTTTATATCAGAGTAAGAATAAACAACAACGGCCATGAGGAAAAGATATCAACCAGTAATAATCTAAACTAATAATAAGGCTGCAAGATGATGCATCACACATTTCTGTCTGATTGTTCAGCTGTCCTGGGACCAGCAAGCTTCTACCTGTTTAAAATTTTGTTCATCAGAGTCTACTCAATTTGCAGATACAATCATTTTGTCATTTTTCTTCTGCAAAGTATAAAAGCAAGTTTGTCAGAATCATTGTCTCACCATTAATATTAAAGCTCTTCATTATCTCTTCTGACAGAACAGAACAGTCTTTGAACATCCTAGGGAAAATTCCAATCCATTCATGAAAGTCAGAAGCACAGCAAATACCATGAGAACTGGACATAGTTTTCAAGACCAGTGAAAAAACTGCATTTTGGCCACTGTTCATGAAAGGACAGGAGTTACTGACAACTACAAATGTTTGTCATTTGTCCCTATTCAGCTTCATAATCAGGCCCAGAGGTGCTTGCTAAGCTCTGAAAGTGGAGTCCTAATCTACAAAAAAGCTTGTCCATAAACACTCTCAGAGGAAGCAGTCAGGTTCTAGCCCTCTAGGTCAATGCAGTTGATAGGTATGCCCTACAAAATTTACCTATGGAAATTTACTGCTTGTAACAAAGTACTTGCTAATCAACTACGGTACAATTAAGCTCAAAACATAAGCTGTATCTGCTAGGTTTTTTCATAAAGCTTTACTTCAGGAAAAAACTCCAGAAAAGCAAAGTATACCAGAATGTGTTACTGAGAAAAAACTGAGCTTCTGTGGAGCAGCAAATCTTCGTAACTGTATAGTACAGAGAATGAAAAACTCTGTATCAGAATGACACCAGGAACAGAAGGTAGAAACTGTTTACTGAGGTCTTTGACAAGATCACTGAAGTTAGCACTTGTCGACCCTTTAGGTCAGTATGAAAGGCATACCAAGCTCAGCTCACAAGTTAAAGATCAGCAGAGACAATCTCAAGCGAAAACTTCTACAGTCAAGCTTGACTGTTGCCGAAAGAAAAGCAAGTATATTCATAAACTGGTTGACAGTTTTTAAGAATCAGCTTAGATCTAAGAATCAGCTTAGATCTTCAGCTATCAGTAGAAGTGGAACCCAAATCAAACCTACAGCTAATCTAGTAAACATAAAGTAGGCATCAAGTGTTCCAAGAAGACTGCATCTATGGTCTCCCACAAGGACAGCTGAGAGCCTAATGCTGTCATACAACAGTAACTATTAGTACCAAATACTGTACGCATTTGCCTGTCAGCTAATAGGCCACCGTATTTTAGAGACTGTTTGAGCTTCGAATAAGCTATCTGTAGTAAAAAAAAATAAAAGTAGTATTCTTCTCTCATGGGCATAAAGATATCAAATTGAGACTTCCTGAGGGAGAAGCAGGATGGGGTCCTTTTACCTATTTTGTTAACCTTCATTTCAAATCTAACATACACAGTGAATCTAGAAGGCATACTGAAATACGGGTAGTAAAATAATTCCTACCTTCTCTAAAGTATAGTACCATAAATGTTCTGAATTTTGACTATTTGCCATTTTTCTTCACTTTTTCTTCATCTCAAAGGACATATACCACAACAAGCTATGCTGATCAAAACAGATCTTTTCATGACTTTGGAAAGAACTAAGGTGATTTCAGGCAGCAGTCACCCTGTTATGGGTTTAAAATATATGGTCCTATTTAGTGCCTACCCCACTGAAAGTTTTAACTGAGAGCTGGAGATGCCTGACCTTAGTTTCACTTTCAAACAACTATTCTCCAAAAGAACTATACATCTTGGGGGATCGGGGCTTTGAATCCAGTCACCCAATTGTATTGCCATCACATTATGTTCACCTTGTGTTCCTTAAAGGGTAAGTCTACAAGCAACAGACTTTATATATTCCCTTCTGATGAATTTTAAAGCCTTCAGGTAGACCAACCTGAGTCCAACAGAGAGTCACATTCTGATGAATACTTTCATTTAGATACCACTCAGTATTTATAAATCTTGTATCTCTACAGGAAGGAGAACTGAGTACTCTCTCTCCTAAAATCTATGTTAACTTTTTTTTTTCTTTTTCCTTGAGGTAGTTTCAAAACATGGATATATTGCCATTCCTTTGAACTTTATTCCCATTAAAAAACCCTGGTGACTTTGTTTTATATTTAGTATTCATTTATTTATCGCAATGATTTTATTGTCTCATATGGGGTGTCAGGGTTTTGATGATAATGAAAGGTGCTACATAAATAAAATAAATTCCTCTTAGGAGTCACATTCAAAAAGAGACCAGGAGTTGGATATTCATTCCTTAGTACAACTTTCCCTTTACAGCACGTATATATGCATTATATTTACATACACCATGTTAATTCTTGGATATCTACATTATGATAGTAAAATTCAGTGCCCAGGAAATGCCCACTAAGAAAAACATTCAGAACTAGATAGTTGCTTACCTCTTACATGGTTAACACTAGGTAACTTGACTCCCCAAAATGCTACGGCTTTTCAGAGTAGGCACGGGATTGATACTCTTTCAGAAGAAGATTTAATGGATTAGATATGGCTAATCCATTAGAAGAGAAAATGACCACAGCACATCCAGGTATACATGACACTCTGTGGGAGCACCTCTTCCCTCCCTTGGGTACAAATACTGCAGTAACTACAGTAGTAAATAAATTATTCTGGTTTCTATTTCTAGCAGCAACTGAATAATGAAATTTGAGAATCAATAGCAACAGTTTATAGACCAAGTAAAAATTAACTGCAACTTCCCAAACAATTGTCCCATCTTTCCATTACTTGATGCTGCATTTCCTTAAGCTACATATAGATAACTTTATTGCCCTGGACAGCTTCTTTTCTCCCCTTTCCTCGTATTATTTCCCCATTCTCCATACACATACAAAATTTTTCTGACTGCTTTTGTGCCTTCAGGAAAATTTCTAAAGCAAAGCAAATCTGAGGTGAAATGGCCGAATATTACACAAAAGAGAGAACTATTACTGTAAAATCTTTCCACTTCCTCCTCAACTTTTGGATTCTCACAAACTCACTAAATGTCTGCTCATGTTAAATCTGCACACTTCTCAGTGTTTAAGATTAAGTATATTTGGGGTTGAGAAATACTATTTTTATAATACTGCAATATTCTCTGATACATCGGTTTAATATTTTAATATTAGAATAACACTACTAAATAAGTTATTGTAATATCATTTGATGTCATATTATAGTTAATATGAAACCACATACAACATTTCTTCTGAGACACATTCCTACATTTTGGTCTTCTGTTCATAATTAAGTACCAAAGTCCCATAATTATTTGTTATGCAACTTACTCCTTCTTGCTATAACTCATTTATTATATTGTCCTATTTATTGGCATAGCTAATCACTGTTTGTCTGAATGCCCTTAGTACCCTTTCCTCCCTTGTCTCTAAAGTATTCAAGTGATGTTTTCAGACGATTTGTAGTATAATTTTAAAATACTGTACAAAGTACATTTAACAAAAGTATGGAAAATTATTTTAGGAGTAATTATTTCATTGGGTTTCTTCTCATCAGACATGCTGCCTTCATAATGAAACACAGGAGAGATGTACGTATGATCAAAACCCTTAAAATTCTCATCTAAAAATGATTGTGGGAAGCAAAGCAGTAGAAACAAGAAAAAATTACATTTAATAGTTCTGTTAACATTTATGGAAAAGGAGGATTCAAATAATATCTTGTTTCTTGCTTTGACAATATTTTTGGATTTACAAGACTAAGTGCAAATCACTGAAGCTAAGCAAAATAATTTTTAAATGGAAAAGTTTCTCTGAATAGAAATTCAGGCAACTATGTGTCATGACGCTAAAATGTCATCTTGAAATGACATTTCAGCGACACATCATTGAAATTTTAACATCTTTTAGGTTTAGAATATAAAACAGACTATCTTTACCTTTCAGGGTTTGAAGCAGAAAAATTTTTGACTGTTTTGTTTACAGTTTTGCAAATTATCATGTTTTCCCTGTCCATCAAAGCAAATAATCTCAACCTAATTAAGTAATCTCAATCTAATGAAGTAACTGGAAACACTTCAGCCCAAATTATATTCACAGCATTAATGGATCAGACTAGATCTCAAATTATTCATCAAGACTTCCATCTCAGAACTATGACTGAATCCCCCGAAGTGTTAAGCTTCACTGATTATCCAGTTACCAAAAAGTCACCAAACATTGAATGAATACATTATTCAATTATACACTGCTAAGCATAACTAAGTTTTCTGTACAGTCATAGAAAAGCAATGGTATTATATTTATTAGTTTTCAAAATCAAAGGGAACTAGTCTCACAAAGACTTAACAGTTCAGTTCTATCTAGTTCTATCTTCCTAAAGCAAATATTTAAAAGATGTAATTTCTTACACTAATCTGAGTTCATGCCTGTATTCTTTACTCATGAGGAAAGAACCAGAACATCTTTAAGAAAAGTGCCACAGAAAGTTCACTTACAAAAGTGTATACATAAGTATAGAGGCTCTAAGGCATATAAGGAAAACAAGTTGCAGCTGTCTCTTAAACAACTCTCATTCAAGTATTCTGCCCTTTGCAAAATTAGTGTAAGCAACAAGCAACCAATATATCTGCTACACTAATTACATATCCCTACCTACTATTTTATACAAATCTGAGCATAATTTTTGAGCATCCTGGAGTGATTCCACCCTAAAAGAGCTGTCTAGAAATGTAGTGTTATTATCTCCTTACGCTGACACCAGCAGATTGCATTCCCAAAACAGGCTGCCCTACCCCTTCTGCCTGCTCTTAAAAGTCATGCCGTCCTCCTTGTTGGATTAGCAAAAGTACCTCTGTGATCATCAGGTGAACTAGATAAAGAAACTGATTTGAAATAAAACTGAACCATGGGGAAAGGGAGAGAAGCTGGTTTTCACTCCGAGCGGATCCTGTCCCCAGTTTGCTCTATGGACACAGTAACAATTGTGCCATATGTGAACAGCCTATGAACTAACAGGCAAAGGAAGAGGCCATCACAGTCTTTATCACTAGCATGCTGGTTTAAAGCAAATCTTGAAGAAGGGTTCAAAACTGAAGAAAAAAATTATTCACCCTGTAAAACTGTTTATTTTCCTTCCCACTGAGGAATCTAAATAATTAGCTTATTTTGGATGCCAAACAATTAGATAGTTGAAGACTTTTGCACTAAGAGTGACCATAAATCGTCTAACTGCCTATGAAGTGATTCTTCTGCAAATAAGCACATGCTCAAATTTATTTCCATACAGTCCCTAGCTTTTTTACAATGCGACTCATAAGCATATCCTCATTTTTCCATAAGCCTTTTGATGAAAGTAAACATGATTAGAAATTTATTGAAAGACCCACAGGAATGCCAATTACAACAACAAATCACTTTCTTACTTCCTTCTGTCTCTTAATAGTAGTGGCAAGAATTCCATATTGTGAAATTATAAGTTGGAATTGTAAAAAATACTTAAAACTGACAGAAGAGAGAGCTGAAGTGATTTGAATAGCTTATATTAAATGTTTCCTAAATGTGTGTCTATGTACAAACAGGTCACTGTGCAGTAGCACAGCTTAAAAATATAAGAATTTTTTTCCAAGCAAGACAGTTCTGAACACAGAGTTCCCAAAAAGTTCAATTTGAGAATAATTTCTGGGAAGTTGGTTCTATGTTTTTTTACAGACCAGGTTGACTACTCACTTTTAATTACACCAAGGTCTATTTAGCATGACCACTTAGAAAGTTCTTGTTATCCTGGCTGCTAACTTTAGGTAAATCTAGACTTCGAAACGTTTATTCCAATAAAAGAATTCAAAAATTGCAACACAGGACAATTCAGTGTATTTGGTTATTGTAGTTCTAGTATTAATTTATGGGAAAAAAAATATAAAATACCTTTATTTTCAAAAGCCTTCAAATGTTTTAAGAATATTTACCTCCCACCATATGGGTTGTATTTTTGGTCTTACCAAGTGAAAACTGGCCAGATCATCAGCCTTAAAGGGTTAATACAAAATCTAATGAGTCCATCACTTAAAGGCATCCCTCAGGGGTCAATATGGCTTAAGATGTTCATTAATGGTTTGAGCAACAAAACTCAGCAAGTCTGAAATAGTAACAAATTGGTAGGAGCTCCCAAGACACAATAGAAGGCAAGGCTGCTACAAAGGAGACCTGGGTTGTCAGAAACATGAAGTTCAGCACAGGCAAATTTTAAACTCTACTTTTGGGACAGATAAATCTCAGGTACAAGTTGGGGACGAATGTACTGAAAAACAGCTTTGCTGTATGAGCTCTGCTGTATCAGCAGTGAGCCTTTCCAGCAGCAATTGCCAACCACATCCATAGATGTAAGCAAGTCTAGACAGCAGGCTGAGATGGTTACTTCCTCTACTCAGCAATTGTGAGACCACATCTTAAGTGCCATGTCTCGTCTGGGGTTTGGCAGTAGATGATGGTTTTGGTGTGAGTCTGGCAGATGAGCACAAGACTGCCACAGGACTATGGCAAGGGAAGATCAAGACAGCTGGGATGTTCGGGTTTAGGAAGAATTCTTTGTCCTGTCTTCAAATACCTAATGGGAGGCTCCAGAGGAGCAAAGCCACACTTTGCCTGGAGGTCCATAGAGACAGGATAAGAGGCAAAAGACACAAGACATAGCAAAGCAAATTCTGAGTAAATGTTAAAGAAAAAGAGATTACAGCAATGACTGTAAAACTGTAGAACTAGATGCTAAAGGAGGTTGTGGAATCTCCAGCCTTGAAGACAATAAAAAATTTGACCGGGAACCTTACCAAAATAGGTTCTGGTTTGAGCAGGAGATTGAATTAAATCATTTCTGGAGGTCCCTTTCACCATAATGATTCTATAGTTTTATTCTCAGTTCTAAAGTGATCAAGGAAACTTGGTCAATTCTGAGTTAAATGTTTATAAAGAATAAACTTCAGACCTAACACAAGCATTCAGGTATTTTTGTTAAGATCATGGCCTGGCTACATACCATTTCACAGGTTCACTGAAGTAACTGGGCTGTAAGCCAAAAATTAATTAGATCTCACACTTAGAAAAGTACTGGAAATTCAGTTTCATATGTAAAATTTCTCACAGCACACAGGACAAATTTAAAATCTAGAATGAAAGTTCCTTTCTTAAACTTCTCAAAATCGGCCAAGATGATGAGGGAATAGCTGGGAAAAAGAGACACATCTTTCCTCCTTAAAAACAGCACTAACTCACTGCAGTACAAGCATCTGTGAGTCCAGATATTTGGGCATAAACTGCATTTCATTTTATTTTCATTCAATGTGAAATCAACAAAGGAGTTCTTGTTTTTATCGATTCTACAGGCATGCAGACAACTTTGCTAACATGCAAATTTAATGACAAGGATACTTATTTCATCTTTACATTTAGATTTCAGGTTTTAATGGCATTGGGAAAGCAAGAGGAAAATTAGCATCCCCAGAGCTGTTCATCTGCTTTGCTTTCTCTCACCACAACAGCAAGCAATGGAAGGAGCAAGATTAAAGCCCGGGGTACGGATATCATTTCAGAGCTATTCAAATACAGAGAAGCTAAATGATCATACCTCAGCTGTACACGCCTATTGGAACTTGTGTTTCACTTCCCAAATATACTGGGTTTAAAACAGAGCAGACTGCAGTTTTGATAACATCTGCTACAACAAATAACAAAAAAAAAAAAAGAGTGTGAAGTCTGATGAATGTTTAAACAGAACATTTTTTATGGATCAGCTGAATCTTTTCTGCTTTTTAATTAAAAGTAAAGAAAATGGAACTTAATTATCCTGTAAAGATTAGCTTGTGGGCATCTTCCTGTAAATTACTTCTAATTGAAAGCAAATTGTCAAGTGACATTCAAAGTACTGTCCTTTAAAACACAGCTGTTCTATTGCTGATTTCAGTACATTACAGTGCTTTCTTGTTACAGTAAGGCATATCTGAATATTTTAACAATTTGACTGGTTTTGTATGGATTTCCATTTAGTATATCTTAATCACATTCCCTCCTCCAAAAATCAGAACTGGTTTTGTATGGATTTCCATTTAGTGTATCTTAACCACACTCCTGTCTCCAAAACCCAGAAATATTAGCTACCTTTTTGTACCAAATATCCTAAAGTCATCTCTCTCCACCTTTTATTTTGAAGCTCATTGGTTAATCCCTGATTAGCATATGGCAAGGGTAACTGGCTAGTAGCCTGCTGTCTGAACCATTCATACTGCTGGGAGCCAATGCATTAGCAAAAACATTTTAAATATTTGAAGCAATTTCAAGTAGTTTTATTGTATCAACTACAAACTGAAAGTTCAGAATCTTTTTCTCTCAGCTCTTTATAAATTCTTGGGATGATATTTTATATAGTTTCACACTAAAACATTATCAAATAGCAAGATAAAACTATGGTACATTAATATAAGTTTATCAAATATATTCAATCGCTTTGATAAGCCACTTAAATGTGAGTTATCATTCCACTTAGAACTGTAACCTCAACCCAAAAACCTGTTACTGCCTTTTATTAGATCTTCCTTAAAAGGGCAAGATTTCATTTGGATGGATTAGGTTTCAGCCTTCTCCTTGCACACATGCTCATCTACTCCAGAAAAAAGTAATTTTATCCTACAGACATAAAGCCAAAAATAAACACAGATTAATTTCACATTTCTACAAAAAATTACAACAGCACTTCTAGCGTGACCCTTCAGTTTCTACAAGCTTTATTTTTTCCCAGACTCTGAATTTACACATTTCTCTGCAGCAGTGAAAATAGCTTCTTAAAACTTTTCGTATCAAAGTATAGTGCTTTTACAGCATTAGGCTTGAAAAGCAGGACTCCAAGTGAGAGGTGGCTTAAAAAGATGTGTTTGGACACATTTGTTTTAGACAGCAAGTATGTTTGCATATTGGAGCTGGGACATGACCAATTGCACAGCTCACCAGAACACAGCTGATGGTGGGCTTGAATCCCCTGACATGGGAGAGAGTGAGCTGGAAGTGACTGCTCAGGGGATCATTTATTTTTTCTCAGAACTAACTGCACATACAGCTTAGCTATTTTGTAAGGAAATAGTGGTATCCCTGGGGACCCACTGCTTGTGAACACCTCACAATGTTTCCCTTCCTCCTTTTATCTCCAGAATGTATGGCAAATGCTTTATGGCTCTCAGTCAAATTCAGACCCATGCATGCTTCAAAGGGTTAATGTTTGCCGCACTAGAACGGTATTTATAAAAATGCTATGTCATCACTGGATCGAGGAAAAATTACTCACTTCTCTTATTTAGTATAAAGTTGTAAATATTAATCAAAATAATAAGAATAATTTTAAAACATGATTTTAATAAGATCTTAATTCTATTTGGAATCAGTACTTTGGTTTGCTATCAGGCCATCGGGTATCTGAACAACTTAGTAAAAACTTAAAAAAAAAAAAAAAAAGTAAAAACCAGGCACGTAATTTTTTTTTTTTTTCTATTCACCAAATTTAATGTGGTATTTATTTTCCCCCACTTTAAGCAAGAATGATATGGGAAAGAAAATTATCTTGCATTATCGCTTAAAGGAAATGAGATGCATGGTTATTCTTATGTATTGTGGAAGTAAAATTAGAAAGATTATACCATATTCTGCATAAAATGCTCGAACACCCCCTGCTCACAAGCAGTGATTTTCAATCTCATCTGCAGGTTGCACTTGAAGAACATCCCTGATCAGCAGCTGGTGTCAGCTGAAAGAACCCAGCTAATGTCCTCACAAACATTACACATTGTAAGCTCTGTGGTAGTCATCTAGTACAAGGAGACGAAAAACCATCAACTATTTGTTCTTTGATATCAAATTTCAAATTTTATGACACAGCAAAAAGCAGTGATTCTCACTGGAAATGGAAACCAAAAAAATTTGCACACATTTAATATCTTCGTAAAATTACAACACTGGGAGAGTTAATTTTGTCATGGACTAATTATTGAGGCTCCTTATTGCTTCTGATAGCTGGGGACAAATACACATGCAGCCAGGGTATGCCTGGCAGCCTCATCAATACTGTCTCTGAACTATACCAACAGACTGCTCCGTTGGTTACTTGAACATATGCTGAATAGACAACTGAAGCTGAGCCTACGAAGAATTAAAGATCATTATCCCCCTGAAAAAATTCCTGAGAAGATCGCCTCAACTTAATGTGCCCTTCTGACATTCCTCCTTCAACATTTCACTTTCTTCCCTCCTTTCTCAATGTGATATCCAGACAGGCACATCCAGGGCAGTGTACTGACAGCACAGATAGGGGGAACCAGAAGTTGACCTTCGTGACTTTTAACAACCAGCATTTTTTTATGTTTTAATTTATAAATGTCTTGTTGCTTTCTGCAGTAATGGTCCACATAGTCCTTCTGCAAGATTGCTAACATTTACTTTTGTTCTGACATCTATCATGAAGAGAAGACAGGAAACTGATAACGCACATTAAAGTCCTTTTAGAACCTCAGGTGAAGTATCATTTCTTAAGAGGCTAAAACAGACATTAACTTAAAAACATCCCAAAAAACTCCAGAACAAAAACAAAACCCCCCAAACAGCAACAAGAAAAACAAAGCCACAAAAAACAAGCAAACAACATCAACAAAATCCACACATGTGATGAAAGAGCAATGTGCCTATCACTGAATCTCAGGTACTCCTGTCAAAAAAAAAGGGATTTAATAATTTTTTTTAAAAAAAGAAAAAAAATTGACAAATCATTCAAATCTCGTGGAGGAGGGGAGGTATTAATAGAAGAATCACCAAACATGTACCACAGCAAACTGGTAAATGGTGCCAAAAGGTGTACATAACCATAGCCAAATGTGCCCTCAAAATCCTTGAGGAGTTTAATTGCAAAAAATACAATTAACACAGGATTCAAATTTCATTTCTCTATGATTATCATGACACATTTTACCACCACTACTTACACTTTTCCCAAGGAGCACACCACCCATCCTCCATCATGGAAAAATGAGAATAAAAAATTTAAAATATTTTAAACAAAAATATTTTAAACTAAATTCAAAGTTTAGATTTTAGACTCATATGACAATATTTCTATAAGCAAATCACATCCACTATGGAAAATTAGTTTACTTTTTTATTACGTTCAGGGCCAACAGTAAATTGCAGAGTATAGCCAGATTTTTCACACATGGATGCTCATTCAGTGCAGGAGTAAGGAGCAGGTAAATCCCACAGATCTAACTCCCTAGTATTGATCCTTCTTTCTCACTGAAGATGACAAATTTATGGTTATTTCTTCCCTTTCCACAGGGGATTCTTTAGTGTGGATATAAATCCAACTATAAAAATATTAATTCTATTACTATCACTACAGTCATTTTAATTCTTATACATTACTTGAATTACAATGCTATTTTAAGAACATTACCAGACTTACAAAATCATAAAAATATTTTTCTTCTTTCAGTAAATGGAAATAGATCCTTTATGACACTGCAGTATTTCCAGATCGATGCCACTGTGAGGAAGAAGAATATCCTTAGACGTGACTGGGTAGCCAGCTTGAACATAGCACAGATCCTGTAAGCCAAGCTCCAGGACTGATCTACGGGGTACAACAGACTTGGCCACACAGCTCTATCCACTGCTCCCATTTTTTTGAAAGAAACAACTGGGGCCTTTGATCTCTGCAAGAAGCATCAGATTTTAAAAAGGCAGACTTTAAATATTTTCCACAGTTCCTCCTATCCAGACTTCAAAATGCCAGAAACCACAAGTAGAAGCAACACAGAGCTTCTAAAAGGTGAAGTAGATCATTTCAACGAGTGGAGTGGTTTTCATAAAGGTAGAGACTAAACCCAAGGACTTTCTTGGGTTCTCTGGTTCTGATCTTTCAGATGCTATTTCTGGTGTATCAATCCTGCCTAAAACACTAGTACATTACTAAGAAATGAGTAAGCCTTAAATACCTCTTTTCATTAAAGCCAGGTCATTGAAATCCCTGTATCAAATCCAAAAATGCACTGATAAACAATTCCATATACAATTCTACTTCCGAACGAAAATGAAGCCTTGAAATTAGGGCATGTCTATACACATAGACATATATGCACACCAATTTCTGACATGTCTAGTTTCTTGATTTAAAAAATGGAGATAAAATTGCGCATACACAAGGATGAACACTTACTCCTCAGTCTATGGGAATTCATGAGATGCTTCCCTGTGGGACTTCATGCAAATGAGAATTTGAATATTTGAGAAAAATGTAATGTTAGTTAGAATTATTAAATATATTCAAGCTTTACATATGGAAAGATCAGTAAACTTTTTTTTATCCTGAAATACTTTTCTCTTAAATTATTTTTAAACAACTTTTTTTCATCTGACTTTTTTGCATGAGATGGATACAGAGAAAAGATAGACTTCTTACATACATTACAATACCTAAAATTCTACTTTTATTTAAAAACTGAAATGCATTCATGTCATATTCTAGTACCTAAGATAGCTAATTCCTATCTGCACCCTGATATTTATATCATCACATCATTACATTACTATTATTATTCTTAGGTGCCCAACACAATGTAACAACATAGCACAAACTATTGACTTGTTTAAAAAGTGATCTTCTTTGCTACAGAAGGAAGCAAAAGCCCTCAAGTAAGACCTTCAGCAAATAAAAACATACTGATATCAAATAAAATAGAGCTACATCTTTTATTTTTTCTTATGTTCAGGTTGTTTGGTTTGGAGGTTTTTTTAACATGATCCATGATATCAAGATAGCCCCTGTAAAAATCAGCATAATGAATTTTAAGGTAGCATTAAATGGAAATTTCAGCTGGATGGTTAGAGATAATCTGAAATTCACATTATTCTTCACAAAGTCTTCTATTCTACAGAAACCTGGAATAGGCCATTACAAGAGATTTGTACCAACAAATTTTGCATTTTCACATCCCCTCCTACACTGTAGAGATTTTCCTATACCAATCTTCCAAGGACAAAAGCAGTAAGAAGCTGCAGTATGGCTAGTTATATATTAATTCTCAGACCTGAGGCTGAAATGGACTCAAAACTAGAATGTGCCCCACATGAGCTGTGGGGGATCCTACTCTAACCTTCACAAATTGCCAAAAAGAAAATGCTTGTTTTCAGTTTCTTCCTTGATCATACCTCTTAGTTACACAGTAAAAGTAAAAACTTAGCCACCTAAAATTAAAAAATTTAATAAGAATTCTTCAATGTCAGTTTCGCAATACATCTGAAAATTACTGAGCATTCGAGCACATTAAAAAAAATAAAATTATTTGGGTTACACATGCTTCCTGAGCTACTATTAACTGCAAAAAGTTTGTGTTATCATAATACCTTTATTATATGATAGATCTGTTGTTTATGGTATCAAGTTTAAACACCTTTACTCATGCAGTTGGGCTGCCTTAAGTATATTCTCTTCAAAAATAGACGTTTTCACATAATTCACCTCTCAGACTGGAGCATGACTCCTGGGCAGATGCATCCAGCACTCAAACAACCACATGGGAATTCCTCCCCTCTTGGAAGATGACTTTACATTCAGAGACAAAATTTTATGTACTCCTTCTAGCGACGCCAAAGTACTTACTATTTTGTCACAATCTTCAAGAACAAGAACACGAAATTACATAACTCACATCAATACACAGTGTGTCTGAATACATAAATACAACATAAAAATTATAATTTCTTCCCAGATTATGCAAATGACATAAATTCTGAGTTTTTAAGAATGCACGTGGCTGCCTCCTATCCCATGTCATCTTCTTCCAAAGCTACATTCTTTTATAAATTTTGATCTGTAACTATCAAGAAGTAACTTCCCTTTAGAAAGATTTTAGGCAAAGAAATCAGAACAAAAATTACATTTTGTTTATAAGTTCCTTCCTTTAATGATTAATTTAGAAAAAAATCTTCGAGTTTTGTAATTATTCTCATTTTTTTCTTCTAACAAAAGAAGTTACTAGACTTATCTACATTCTTATATACTATTTTGATCAACAATTTAAATCTATTCCAAATATGTAAGCAGGTAACAATTGCAATCACAAACATTGCCTGCTATTGTTCTAAGTAATCACGTAAAATGGAATGTAACTGACTTCTCCAAAGTCTGAACTCTCTAAGTTTCCTCACTCTTCAAGAGCACAGTAATTGACAGCTTAAGTAGGACATTTTAATATATAAGAACAGTCTTGAAAGACAAAAAAAATATCACTAAGTAATTACACAAACACTCAGTAACTCCAAACTAACATGCAGTAACAGTTACCCTTCCATATAAGTGGGAATACATAAAATAGAAAAAAGCTCAAAATTGGTATCTACCTTGAAAGTATGACGTGCTTGTAGCAGAAAGATCACATTAAAAAAGAATGAAAATAAAAGGATAGACTGCGCTCCACATCCCAGCATGTTGTTCTGGGGTCCAGATACTGAAAAAAATCCTCACAATAGTCACAAAAAAAAAAAAAAAACCAACAAACCAACAAACAAAACCAACCAACCAAACAACAACAACAAAAAAACCCCCATACACACTTCAGAGTTCAACACTGATCTGACTACTAGTGTGATTTTTGGGCGCCTGTTTGCAGATGCGGTAGAGTTATCAATCCAAGCAGACACACAATCCGGGTCCAATGTCACTTCTCCTCATTATGTTAATAGTTAATACATGCAAATGAAAACACTCTAGCAATTTGATTTCTTTGAAGATAGTTTGCATATTGTCTTAGCCATAATGACTGTACACTTCTCTCAGCCTCGATTTATGCAAGGGTAGTTTAGTTCATTTTTATCAGCTCAAGTTCATTTTGGCTGCTACTGGAATGTATGTGTGTGTTTCTTTTTTACCTTTCGCCTAATTACCATTCAGGTACCATAAGCAGATTTTTCATGCTATTGGTGTTTTTCTTAATTAAGAAACAAATGAATTCTCCCTAGCAAAAAAGATGGAACAACAGAGTAAGATGCCAGAGGCTGATGTTCTGCTTCTTAATTGAAGCTGCTTCATTGTTAGGTGTCTGTTATGAGGGGGCAGAAGTGTCAGGAGTTTATTGTGAATAGTATAAAAATAAAGGCATAAACAGTACTTATAAAATTATTAATTAATACAGAAATATATATTTTTACTGGCATAATTCAACTACACTGTTCTCCTTTCCTTTAGGAGAATAGGCTCCTTAAGTGTAAATTATTCTTCCCATATGGAAAGCCCCAGGTTCTAATCCCAGCCCAGAGTGAATTCCTTTCTTTTTCCTTTGTCTATTATCTGCACCCCGCTTGTGCGCTCATGTTGTTCAATTAAGGAGGTACCTGAATTTACCAGTGAGAGTAATTTTGTTTCTTTTCATTCATCCTTTCAGCAAAATAAGTCTCTCTTGCTCTCTCTCATTCCCTCAGCCCCTCCCATCCCATACCCCACAAGATTCCATTTATAAGTCATGCTTTCTTGCTTCCTTTCAGTGCTAGGTTTTCCCATGCACTAAGAACACCACCACAACTAACAACTGTAAGAAATTCAGGCCAGTATGCTAGCCAGGATAATATTCTTCCACTGTAGTTTAACAAGAAATTTAGAACTTCTAAGCATTGAGGCTTTCTAGGAATGTTGCATTCTTAACACACTTAACATCTTTGGACATCTTTTAAGGGTCACATGCCCCTAAACTACAGGGCTCATGTCACAGGAGTAAACTGGGATTTGAACAGACACTGAGAGATCATTTCATCTTCAAGTCTGAAACTGCAACACATGGTCAAACACCAGCATTAGCCCCTCAGCATAAATGCAGAGACGACCACTAACATCAGTTTGTAATAAGCATACAATAGTTGTGCAAAAAACTGGAAATCAAATATCTGAAAAAGACTAAATCCTAACACTCCTTATGCACAAAATCTCTATCTGTTTCAACAGGAATTATAGGAATGTAAGAACTAAAAAAGAAGTATCTCCCTGTATACACAAGAAAATAACTCACTCCATTAAGTTAAAGGGGAATTGCAGGAAAACAATGAAAACCAAAAATATTTTTTTTATTACAGTATTACCACGGATCAATTCTGAGATAATTCATATCACACTGAATGAAGCACTACATATTGTTTTGAAAACATATAAATAGGTCTGTTACCAACTGAAACTGATCTACTATAGAAAATATTTCTATATTTTCTCCATCTGCTTTGATCCATGGTTTTGAACACAAAAAGTATCAAATTTATTTTCTGTTCAATCAATACAAATGATGCAAAGAGTTTCATCCATATTAATACTAAACTGATGTACCTGCTGATGTAAACTATGTGTCATAAGGCAGTAATATTTTTATATATATATATATATATTTAAATGGAAACTATGGAAATGTGTGAGAAAGACTTTTCCTCCCACTTCCTTCCTTTGCACATTTGCTAGAGGTTGTTTTTTTTTTTCTCTCTCAGCTGAGAAAGCTCGATCCAACACACAAATAAATTTAACACTACGAGGCTTCTATTTATAATTCCTTTTACAGAGAAAAACAGTACAATTTAATCTTTTTTTCTTCTTAAAATATACAAAAGATGTAAAACATTATGAAGAAAGAAAATATTCAGTTTTGTTTATTTTTCTACTGATTTTACATGTGCAATTCCTTGAGTCTGACTGCTATTTTACAGCATTTTCAGTAAGACTGAAACGAAACCTCCTGTCAGTAGTTTAATTTCACACAGAGCTGTAATCACCACTCACAAGGGGAAAAAAAAACCAAAAAACAACCAACTCTGCTGGTAGTCTCCATACTGCAAACAGAAAAACCTTAGCTCTTCACCGACTGGACTCACTTTTTCTGCATCTCTGCTGCAGTCTGAACTTCATTTTTCCTCTCAATCAGTCTCTGACCTCCTCACATGGTGTCCCTGCCAAATTCTTGGCATTGGAAGTGAGGGGGAAGAGGCCATACCATAAGCGTGTTGATAATGAGGAGATAGAAATAGAAAACCAGCTGGATTGTCCTAATAAAGTATGTCTGGGATTCAGAGACACAACAACTCCCTGTTCAGGTCACTGTTCAGCATTTTAACCCTTTGCATTCCAGACTGACCTTTCACTGATCTCCATTAGTTTATTAAATTAACATTTAGTATGAAATTGCACTTGAAAAATCCACTTTGATTTCAATGAAACCTATGACCTGCTTCCATCTAACTGTATTTTAATTATGTCATTTTCACCTGCAACATGCAAGTGACTCCTCTAAGAATTTTTGCTCATTGTTTTTCTCCTTTTCTGATATCTTAAAAATGACAATACTGTCATACTTGATCTTTGTTCTTTTGATGAAGTACGTCTTGGTCCACTGATGCAATTTAAGAGCTTTCTTAATCTCTAAGGTAAAAAATTATTTTCTCTTTACATCATTTATTAAGCACTGGACATAAAACTTAGTTCTAAGAAATCCCTATTTAAGTTGATTTGATTCCATCTTTTACAGTATCTATCTTTAATACACTCTGGGAGTTCCCCACGCTGTCCTCATATTCATTTGTAGCAGTGACAAGGCCTTCAATGAGGACACAAATCAAGAAAGGAGGAAAATAAATGTTGTGGTTTTGGTTTTGCTTCTTCGTCACGCTTCACATCTTTTCACAGACCACTATCAAGCAAAAAGGGCACAAACTCAATGCCACCAAAGTCATGAACAGGGTGTTCAAAAAGCCTTTTACTATTGAGTTTACTTGCTCTCCCTATATACATTCTCCAGTGACAGAAACACAGAATGCTAGATTGACACAGCTATGAAGAAGAGTCCTTAATTTCTTGAAAATCTGCCACCATTTCCAGTATGGCATAACCTCAGAAGTTTTGCTGAAAAATTTTAGTTACTCATTTAAAAAAGTATTCTTAAATTATTTATATAAATAGTGACTCTAAAGTTGCAACTTCCCAGCTGTCATGAGACAGCAGTACTATAGCTAATGATACATTCCTTAAAAAAAAACAACCTACAAAACAAACCCCACTTGAAAAATGGCTTTTATTAAAATAAAAATTACCTTAAATGTTTTGTAAAGGGGTTGTTTTTCACTTTGGATATATTTTTCAGAAAAAGAAAATAATAACTACCTTGCAGGCAATGAAACAAATTTATGTTTTACCACTCACTCTAATGAAGATCCAACAAAACATTGATATTCAATTTTTAGAAAAGCATTTCATCTAAGGTAAGATGTATAAATATGAAACAGTAGTTATCCCTTCAGTAGCAGGCAGCAGAAAACTGAGATCCCCATTTTATATTCATTTCTATTTATTGGCAACTTTGGAAAGTGCCTTGGAGATCAAGTGGTAATACCAAGAAATAGTGTCTTTTCCCAATTTTACCATTCCCAAATTTACACAATTTATGTAATGACAATCATCAGCTTCTCCCCATTTGCCTGGTGCAACGAGTGTGGGTATAAGGTTTAGCCTCATTACCCCATATAGTGGAGTATAGTGGCCCATAAAGGGCCACAGGGCACTACTTTTATGTAACTTTTGTTAACTCAGGCAACTACTGGCCTTTGGAATCAATAGGCAGACTGCTATATAGGCAGATCAGCTATACATAAATATATATATTTAATGTCTATTTGTTTCTTATGTATGTATATATTAATGAGAATGCAAATGTCAAAGACTTACCAATCTCTTATTGGGCCTGGCTTTTCTTTATTACAATCATGTGATCAAGACAAGAGATTCTGTCTTCATTTTTATTAAGAGGTATTTCTAACATTAGCAAGTTCTGCTGTAGAGATGAGTAAGGTTAAAAGTAAACCTGCGCTTCGTCAGGTAAACAGGTCACAAAGGTCCTGGGTTCCATTTACCAGGACCTGCCTGATAAATAATTTCCAGTCTCTGACTTGAAGTTTTGCAAAAAACTGAGTAAGATACTGTTTGCTCTTCAAACAGGAAAAATCCAAAGAAGCAAAGTATTACTTATTAAATTTTAAGAGAATGTGACAGAAGTACAAAGAAATTTCATACTGAAATGCAAAACAATCTACAAATTCTACCTACAGTTTAATCTCTATTACTAGCTAAGAACACAAACAATAACTTGTAAATCACTCTCCATTAGTGGAGGATATATGGCTTTCACACTGCTGCTTGAGTGTTTTAACACCAAAAAGGACCCAAGAAAAATGGAAACATGATACATGTATTCCTAAGAAATTTTTAGTCTACAGACTATGAATGTATCTTCTGTTACTCTGGGAAAATAAAATTCCTATAGCAAGGTTATAAATGTTATATTTCAAAAGCGAGTCCATCACTCACAATTGTTTTACTCCAACAGAGATTAAGTAATTACTATCAGATAAGTAACTTCCATCAGATATAAGCGATGAACTACTCAGGCAATCAAAACGCAAAAAGAAAAAAAAGCGTAATAATCTAAATACATATTTTCTGCTACATGCAGGTTATCACAGGCATAACACCTTGCCACTACATGAACTCACAATTAGAATGAGCAGTGCATCATTAATGTGCAACAAAAAATGGAATTCAAACATTCATTCCATATAGTTCACTAATAAAGTACTACTTCATACAAAATGCAGAACACTTAACACACTCTCCTGAAGTTCCTCTAACAAGATCATTAATTAGGCAACAAAATAGACATCAGAGGTGCCCACAGTTTTTCTTAACATTTTACATACAAATGCAATCACATAATTCAAGTACCAAAATATATTTGAATGTATAATCTACCAAAATTATCAACAATTATGCCTTACAGATTTTCAGTGTTCCTGTACATAATACAAACAAGTACTATGCTCTTTCTTCCCTCCCAAAAGAAAAAAAGAAAAGGAAGGAGGGAAAAAAATTTCCTGGATTCAGTAACTTATTTCTCTTTGCCTGCGAATGAATAAACAATATTTCATTCTTCCTGATACTTCCCCTTATAGAAAGAGATCAAATTCACACCAATTTTTTGAAGCATTTCTCATGTCTAACAGCTTTCAACAACACCAAATATTCAACATCCGACATGAAAACAACTAACAGCTAAAGCATAAAAATCAGGACTTTTTGTGAAAAGCTTAAAAACAATAAAATAAAAACAGATTATCACATTTGGGAAAATATTGTTCTATGAATAATTCAATCAGAGCTAAACTAAGTGTTGTGTGATAGCTCAATTGCCATAAATATATTTTATTTTCACTCACAATTTGTTTCTCAAAAGGATGAGAGAAAACATCATCACTCACTTCCATGCAAAACTTTACCTCTGCCAGTCTCTGCATCTTTTCCTTATAAAGGTAATTTAAAGAAATTCAAAATCCTTCATTTACAGTCTTGTTTTATATTACATCTATTAGCAAAATTATTCATGATCTCTATAAATGCAGTTCAATTTTGTATAATATGCCTGGTTTCTTTGTAGTGTTATACTGTTATACAGGGTATATTATAAATGAGAGCTACATAAAGAAAGCAATTAGGCATAAATTGAAGATACATGATCCTTAAGTTGCAAAAAACCCCACCAGACATGGCAATGGACATTTTTGTTTGCTGTTGAAAAAAAAAATGTTGTGGCATAATAGTCTATATGAAAATGCCTGGCATCTTAAAATCACTCAGAATGTAAAATATCTAATATGAATAGAAGAACTGGTTTTGGCTCAGCAGTTAAAAATTTCAAAACTTAAGATAACAACCTAAGGGAAAAAAAATTGCATATGACTGTGCCTATAACTGCATAACATTAAAACCTAAGACACAGAACTTATTTCAAGAACAAAAGTCCACAGGATTAGCAGCAAGAAACTCTTTTGACTTTGGAGGTCCTACCTACACAATCTTGCTATGAAGTAAGGTTTTAACCAGAAATTAAAATTAAATATTTCTGCAGGTCTTCTCAAAGTCAGAAAGGAAATCCTCTCAAGAGTTATACTTGCTATGGTAACACTTGGGAACATGCAAAGTATATAATGCATTTGCATGACACACAGAGAGAAATTTCCAATAAAAGGAGGAAAACAGAAAAAGGCATGAAAGAATCTAAGAACTTAAATGCTACTCCTGACAGCACTAGTTAGGGTATCTTAACTGGTGTCAGCAAGAGTTGCAGGTGTTGAGAATTCCTTAACACCAGGCAACAACTAATGCGGGGGAGGTGGAATCCACAAACAAACAACAACAAAAATGCCCATGGACTGAAAAGTATGGATTGACTACATTAGGAAACCTAAAACAAAAGCTTTCATTTTTGTATTACTGAAATAGAGGCAATATTTTCCAGAGTTTGTCTGTTTCCGGGGGTCTGTTTAAGATACAGTATGCAAGATTACTCAAAAAATTTAAAAATAATTACTTCCTATTTTGAAGCTACTTATTTATGAGTCCTATTATCTTTACCCATGGTATGCTGTTCTCTTCAAACAAAGTAAGTGCATTTTATGCTAAATTGTTGCTATACATCAATTTCAGCCTCAATTCAAATTAATTCTCACATACAGTGAGATATAAAAATACAATCATCCTTATTTAAATATACCTATGTATCAGATTCTTAAAAACAATATTGTTTGAAATAATTCTCAAGTTCAAATTATTAGTCAAAACACTTCCATACATGCAGAAACACAAAACTTTCTATTTCGGTTATGATTATTATTTTTAAGAGCGATTTTTTTTCTTGCGTGACCTGTTACAAAGACAGTTATTTAAATAATTTCTTGCAAATATGAAATGCCACTGAAGAATCATGTATTAGTTTAGCGTTCAGCTCACCACACGTAACAGTGAAGCCTCTAAAAAGATGCCAAATAATACCATCTGCATCTTGATACTTTTAGTAACAAGAACATCTGCCCACTAAGAAATGAATAAAGACTAGCAAACTGATTGTAAAGCATTTAAAAATGTTTTTCTTATAACAAATCAATATTTTAATAATAAATCTGATTATTCTTTACCCATTTTTTTTTATGTTTTATAACATCCCTGCAAACAAAATTCATATCCATACACAACTCAGGGCTCCAGTAAAAATTATTCTGGAATACTGTGGGACGAGATTAACATAAAAACATACCAAGTTAAACATAAAATACAAGCCAAAGCTGAAATTATTTCCCTGATGGCATCACATCTATATTTTCAAAAGCTTTTTCTGTGAATGCAAAAGTGGGTTTTCATTTTCAGAAACAAATGTATTTGTGCAAACTGCGTGTTATTCTTCTCTTACACTGGTATTGCCGGTGCACAAATCACTCAAGATTTGAAAGAATTTACACACAGCAAGAGTAACACACCGAATTATTTTTTTCTCATTTGTTTCATAATGTAAAGACCATAGCTTCAAAATTAATGTCAGACTGATCAGACCAGTCATAGCATCCCCAAAGCACACTCCCACTAAAATGAGATTTCCTAAGCTGCAGGACTAATCATAAAATTACACAGTCTAGCTGGTCTAAGCAGCTGATTGTTACTCTTCATTTATAAGAACTGCTGATCTTGATTATTTTGGCAACATTAATTTTTCTCCCCTTTTTGATTTACCAACTCAAATTCTCCTCTTTGTATTACTAAATGGGTCTCAGTTGTATAACCTAGAGGTGTAAAATTCCCAAAGAGCCAACAAAGCAGGCTACCATCCAAGCATTATACTTTGAAGAAAACTCCAATAAAGCTCTCTTCATTTTCATTAAGCATATAATTACATCTTGAAAAACTTCAGTATGAGATGTTCAAAAAAGAACTACTTATTTGGTGATGCAACATGTTTGTCAAAGAAACACACCTGAAAATCTAAACCCTATGTTCAAGTTATCACAGGCTTTGACAGCTTATTTCAGACCATTTGTAGTAATGCTGTGAGAGATCAGCATAATAATGTATGGAAATTTAACACAGCTCTGATGCAAAAGGGATGCACCACAATATAAATAATACTGGAGAAGCTCTTAAACACTTCCACAGTCTTGTCGTAAATCCGCATTCAAAATAATTCTCTAAGCCTTGAATTCTGTATTTTAAAATATGCCTTTAACATACACTTCAAAAGAGGTGTACAGAAATAGTCAGGATAAAACAGTGTATTTCTTGGAAAAGACCTTTTTTTTAATTATTATTTCTTAAATGAAGCAAGTCACTAGAGATTAGACACAAAGCAAACAACCTTTCTTGAAATGTAACTAATCACTGTTCAAATGACCACCAGTTCACCTGCACTGATCACTCATTACTGGTAACACTCCAGGTTACACTCCAGGTTCTTTCATACCACATTCCAGCTATACTATCAGCAATACAGCACCTTGCAGAATTCATCTTACTGATATTAAGTCAGCAGCATTAGCTGAGACCCAACTGTCCTTTGGAGACGTGACCCTTAAAACTCAGAGAAAAACGATACATTATAAAGGATTTCTAGAGAGTATAAAACTGTCCAAAAATCTAAATTCAAATCCAAGCTGTCCAAATTCCAATTCTGTGGCAGTTGCAGACATTTTCATGGCCATCTTGAAAATCTTTTTCATTCCAAAGATACTATGTCTTGATTTTCATTTGCACATTTTCTCTCCTTCTCTACTATAACAGAGAGTGGTAATTGTAAATGTGCTCTGAAAGAAATACACACAACCACAGAAACCCTCATAAACACTCAGGTGGTCTTAGTATGGTCACAGATTGATAAATTATCTCCAGTTCACAAAACCACACTTTACGAAAATTTATTTTAATTATATTTAAGCATAAAACGCTAATTGTTCTTAATCGAGTAAAAAAACATACTTGTATAAGTAAAGGCACAATGTGCTATCCTCTACAAAACAGGCCACGGAATCACAATATTTCACAAGCTGAAATTAATTTATCCACAATGTTTCGTTACAGTCTCTCGAAATATAAGTAACATAAAACTTATTGCAGCTGCACTGCAAAATCTCCTGTGGGAACCACATTTTCAAAGTCAGACTTTATAAATCATTTAATGCTATAAACTATGATGCTTAAAGTAAATACAGAAATAGAACAGCAAAAATGTTTTTTCTCTAATTCACTGGTCCAACAGGTATATGTCCTCTGTTTTCATTTCTTTCACTCACAACTTAAAAAGTCTTTTGTATTTTTGTATTGATACTGACCAGATTACTTGGCCTTTCAATGGACCATGGAAAGTTAAGTCTTGTAACTAAAGAAAATCTTAATCCAATACCCCACCTTGTGGGAACCCAGCACTGCCTGACACTGTACAGAAACTGACCTTTTTGTCCTTCAGACTTGCCTACCAGGCCCCATCTTCTATCGCAAAAGCCAAATCATCTGATCCCAAACTAACTGTCAACTGCTTGTGATGGTGGGGAAGCCAGACATCAATCAATCAGTTTTTATCAGAGCCACTCTTCGTTTTTCTGTTGTGCTCATCTTATCATCTGACCCAGTTGTAGCCCTGACTTCAGAAGCTTAAGTAACTTGATGACAAAATATGCGTCTGTTTGTCCAAGATGCACATTGTTAAGGAGTGCACTTGTATTTTTAGCAACCCGCTAATATTTTTTCCAGATAAACTGTCAAATATTTGAGATTTTTTTTTTCCCTCAGTTCTTAAGTATCCTAGTGTTCACTGAAATACCACAAAGCATTTTTGGAAAAACTACCAAGCAACTTCTGGGTTGTTTTTCGTTGTTGGTGGGAGTTTTGCTGTTGTTGTTGTTGTTTAAATAGAAATATATATGCATTTTTATTAAAACATCACACAGGTTACTTAGAAGCTTAAGCTAGTTGGGAGCCAAGGGCCTCTCAGAGGTACTGCATCCTATTCACAGACACGCTGCTATTCAATTGTATTTTAGTATTTTTCACGTGAATATAGATTATTGACACATTTAAACTGCCCTAAAAATCCATACATCTATGGACATACAGATTTTCTCTTCTGCATCCTACAAAATTAGAGCATTTTGTCTACGCTGGTTCTGAAATGGATGAAGTACAATTAGCAGATACAATACTCAAAAACCAGTATGATTGAAAGCTTCCAAAAATGATCTGTTACTGCTTCCAAAAGCCCTTTCATACATATTTATTAGTGAATTCTGTATCATGAGAGGGTGGGAGGGAGTGGAGACAGGGGTTTTGAGGATTCTTTTTAGAAAAACTACTGCTACTTCAGCTTTGGTAATTTTACCACTGTCTTCACTGAGTTAACAATTGCATCCTACTTTGATGCATCAGTTACAGATGGTTCATTTTCTTTGCATAAAGTTGTATAAAATGTTTGATGAAAATCCTTGCTGTACTTCTTCAAAACTTCAGAGAAGGGATCTTTATTGCCATCTAATATGAAGCCTGAATTTGAAAATGAAAAGTGAAAACAAAACCTAGGTATCTATAGAATATGCACAAAATTTCAAGTAGATCTGACAATGTCCTTGCAATTTTTTTCACAATCTCTTATAAATATTAAGCTACACATTCAATAATAAAAATAAAATCAAGTCTTAAATAGCAGGGCCCTAATGATGATCCCAATGACGCAAGTAAAACACACCACTCTTTTGAGGCTTGTGCTGCAACTACAAAAATAAAAAATAATAACACCCTGTAGAGAATTTCTTGTCAGCCTAAGGAACACTTCCAGGTAGGACTGTAAAAATTGCTTTCAAGATTATTCCATTTCAGCAGAGAAAAATCTTTACAACAGACACACAGAAAGACTTCTCTCACTGTATTCGAGTCTATGAGGAATTTCTTACTTCACCGTAAAATTCTTTCTGTTCTCATTAAAAATAATTTTTCAATACTAATTGCAAGTATATTTAGAAAGTAATTATATTTTTCCATATAATTTTTACCACAATAGTTGACTTTTACTTCTCAGGTAATATGAAAAGGAACGTGCATAACACAGGAGACAAAATGCGAATCATGGAATTCCTTTGAACATACAGAACACACTTCATTTAAACTTCGTCTCAATTCTACTCTACACTCTAATTTTACATGCACCAAAGTTTTAGGTACCATGTGTGGCTGTGGGTATTTTTAAGCCTCTATCCTATAAACATTTCACATTCATTTTAAGTATTATCAACAGGACTTCTTCTATGAATAAAGTCAAATACTGTATTCCTTAAGTTTCTCATATATTTATACCTTCCAAAAAAGCGTTAGGTAGATAGGAAACCCAGTAACACAGGAAATGCTGTAGTATTTTACTGTGTTAGCATCAGAATTTTTGTCATCTGGAAAGGAAAAATGGAAAAGTGTAAAAATTGAGAAGATTTTTCACTGTTCTCTGATATACTGACTCTAAGGCAAAAGGATCGAGTACAGTAAAAACAGCATGTAACATGCAGTTGTATCAGCTAATACACAGTCTGAAAGCTTCAGCTGTCTGGAAGGACAAAGCAACATCACTCTAATTCACTTATGTGAGCACAAAGAGTAATGGATAAGAAGAATTTACAAAGATATGTCAGAGTAACCCACTAATAACTAAAGTATTGTTATTTTTGAAACTCTGTTACTAAATAATATTCACACTGTAAAATGATTGTAATTGAACAAACTTTGATCATAAAAGTTTAATAAAATAATATGACAATAATCAAAAAATAACAAAGTTAAAGATCCCACTCCAGCTTTATTTACAGACTCACAGTTAAGAAATTGAATGAATATTAAAAAAAAAAAAAATTGAAGATACAAATAAGCCTTGCATCCAATGAGCTCTACAAATATAAAAGGTTTCTGATGATAAATACATCATCACACTTACTAAACATGGTTTCAAATCCTAGCTAGTTCTTTAAAATATAAAAAAACACTAGCATTTACAAAGGGTGTTATATAATCCCCTTCCTCAACACAGGAAACATGAGATACGAAAAATTAAAAGACAGATGCAAAATCGTGAGGATAAAATTTATTCAATATCTGAAATAGGAACATTTTTTTTATTGCAGTATTTTAACTTATACAAACTAATTTCAACGTTATGATTCCACAAAAAATATCAGGAGCCATTAAAATACAACAGATGATTGTATAACATTTATATCAAACTAGATCCCTTTTTCTTTTTTAAAAAAGAGAAGACTACTGTGACAACTGCTTGCCTCTGCTACCAACTCATGATTGCACTACCTTTTCAAAGCATTAGATAAAACTGAATAATCAATGGGAAATGTCAATACCGAAAAGTGATTCCTTCTGCAGTGTTAAGTTTTATGCAAGTGTTTGAGTTTTGGTTGGTTGGTTTATTTCGCAATTTTTATAAGAACTCCTCCTCAATATTGTAAATGTACTGAACTGATCTTATTGCATTTGAGATCTCCTAAAGCATTATTTAACTGCATCAGGAAAAAGCACAGACTTTTTGCTATTTCACATGCTAGGAAGGAAGAAGATTAAATAAGTATTATCTAAAAAGCAGGAATATTGATACTCTTCATCTATATATATCTTTATCTGTATGTTTGTCTGCAATAAAGCATGTCCTAAGGAACTATCAGAAAAATAAATACACACATACACTTGCAAATAACTGGGTAAAGAAAGTGCACTTATGTCTCAAAGTAATCCTTGTGCTTGCAATCATTAAGTCTTTAAATCCCTCCAAGTGAGATTTAACCACACTCTGAATATATATAACAAAAAAATCCCATTGTCTAAAAATCCCAAGGTCCATTGTCTAAGATGAGAACTTTCAAGAAGCACTTTATATAAAAAAAGGGAGCTTTGACATGATAAAATAGCATTATCAATATTCTATTATCACAAACTCATGAGATAATTATGTTAACTTATAAAACACAAAAATAACTAGCCAAACTGTAGCGTTCAGATTTTCCATGATGGCTATTTGCCATTAATTCCAGAGTGAGTGAAGTATTTCTCTACACTTCTTGAACACTTTCTTAAAAAATCTCTGAAGGGAGAATGCATAGCAAAATCTCTTCCTTCTACCTTCATAATCTATGTTTCCATGCTATTTCTACAGTTACTAAGTGGAAAAAACCCTAAACATACATTGATTGGGAGAAGTAATACTACTGCATACGTGCTGTAGAATTTCCATACTTTCACTTTAAATCCCGTTTGTCCAATGCACAAATTACTAAACTGTAAATAGTCTTGACTACACAATTCTCCTCTACCATTGTGTCATCTCAAAAAGACAATCCGACAGTAATGGTAATGACACCCTCTCAGACAAGCCTGTGGGCATTAATATTTAAATCTTACCTATCCCTTGTGATTGGAATTCAGCCTCTATTCACAAACAAAAACTAAATCAATGTTCTTAGAGTTCAAACTAGATCCCTAAACAGTTTGCCACTCTCCATGCACAGATAAGATAAACTTTCTTTGACCCAAGAGATGAAGTTGCCATGACGATCAGAGAGTCCACTTTCTATATTGATATTTTGCTGATGTAACAACAAATAGAACCAGATCCTAGGGCTGATAATGGTGATTAATTAATACTAATATTGATCCCTACAAGCAAGAGACAAGGCTATTAACTTGAAGCCTGAAAAGTCAATTGTTACCTGTGGCAGAGATACTAGAAGCTGATTTTGAAACATAATAAACAAATGTGCTATCTTTATGCTAATACCTTTAAAGGGGTACATTGCTTTCTCAAACACAGTAACTTCACAACTAAAACCTATTATTTTAGTTAAATCTTTTCATCTGCATTCAAAAGAGAAAAATGACCTTTAAGATTTCTAACAGAAGCTGCACAAACTGGTACACTCTGAATACCTGTAACATGAATGACTAAAAGCCGTCTTATAGAATATAGTGCAAAGAAAGCTAAATCATACTTTTTTAGAGAAGCTTTAATATACAAAACAGGATTTTGAATAGAAATGCCAAATATATATCTAATAGGAAACCTGTTTTGTCTCTCATTTGAATTAAAAAAAAAAAAAAAAAAAAAAAAAAAAAAAAAAAAAAAGCAACACCCACCCAAAAAAAAACCCACAGGTGAAAGCTTCACTGGGAAGATAACAACCTTGAAAGCATATCCATGCAAATCGAAGAGGAAAACTGGCTTCACCTAACATTTAATTTACAGGCTATATATAAATTAACTGCAATTATATCATAGTGTCAGAGTGCTTGATCAAAAAATAAAGCTGGGACATACAAACTGTCAAAATACCGCATCAAGAGTCTTTGGGATTCCTTCACTCTCTTTAGGGACATATTTTAAAAGTTTCAGAAAAATCATATAATAAGAGAGAAAAAGCTCCTCTCTTGTTTAAGAAACAAAAATCTTGTCCATCTTGTAATATGCTCTAGTCATCTTACCATACAAAGCAGACAATTTTCTTCTGACTTAAGAAATGGTGTTTTGACCAAAAATCGGCTTTTACCAGTGCGCTGTATGACTGCAGCAAGTTTTCTTATTAGTAAATCACGTCTGTAGTACTCATGAAGTACATGTTATGTTTAATGGAAATAACTGGCAGTACCGACAGACAGTTTGGCTTCCCCCTTCCTTCATTAAACAGAGCCCTATATGAATCTTTACGTTAGTTATTGTACAGCTAACAAAACCAGGAATTAGCAGATACCAGGGGAAAAAAAAAAAAAAAAAAAAAAAAAGCTAATTGCATTATTTTCCATCTCAGCTGAATGTCTTAAAAATATTTAAATTTCTATTAATGCGTGACTGCAATATACAGTGTGAATATCCTACACCATAAATATCAGTAGTTTGCAACAAATTAATACTCAGTCTCAGAAAACTAAGAATCATCATTCACGATTCATACACAAGAGGTACAGGCAGCTGCCTACCTACTCCTCTGCTTTGATGAAACTGAAACCATCCTAAGTGTCTTTAATGCGCTACAGTGCAATTTAAAGAAGAGTACAAAGTGAAACTCTGTCAGAGAAGAAAAATGTCTATTAACAAAAAAGATAAAGACAGAAAACACTTAATTTCCTAGCCTTCTTTAGCAATGACATGTTATTATCTGGGGGTTGCATTTTGTTACTTCGGAATTTTATAGGAGAGGGCAAAACACAAAAAGAGAGAGATTCTCACCTCTTAATTCTGTTTCTAAACCAAATACCGACATATAAGCCTACTGGACCTCAATGACAATGCACCAGCATGCGTGTACAAGTGCCTCTATTAAACTTACAAAACTCACTGAATGACTTACGAGTCTCTAATTGGTAGATTTTCCTGCACATTTCCAATAATTTAAAATATTTTTCCTGTTCTTTCACATGGATTTTACTCTTGAGTAAAAACAAAAATGGGCGAAAGCAATATTGTACATCATCACAGAAAAATGTTATTGTATACTTTTCTTCACTATCAATAGCAACTGCAAAACTTCGCTAACCAGTGAATTTTATTTTGCGGTACTGCCTCACTGATGTAATTGTGAATACTTTTAATTGCAGAATAGTCATGGACTCTGAGAGGAAAAAAAATCTAAACATGTTGAAATAAATGTTGATAATATAACCTTTATAAAGCAAAAGTACAAAA